>NW_011494906.1:353463-355080 GCF_000754665.1 Bison bison bison
TCATTTCTTATATAATATTATACATGTTTTAATGCCATTCTCCCAAATCATCCCCCCCTCCCTCTCCCACAGAGTCCAAAAGCTGTTCTATACATCTGTGTCTCTTTTGCTGTCTCACATACAGGGTTGTCGTTACCATCTTTCTAAATTCCATATATATGCATTATTATACTGTATTGGTGTTTTTCTTTCTGGCTTACTTCACTCTGTATAATAGGCTCCAGTTTCATCCACCTCATTAGAACTGATTCAAATGTATTCTTTTTAATGGCTGAGTAATACTCCATTGTGTATATGTACCACAGCTTTCTTATCCATTCATCTGCTGATGGACATCTAGTTGCTTCCATGTCCTGGCTGTTATAAACAGTGCTGAGATGAACACTGGGGTACACGTGTCTCTTTCAGTTCTGGTTTCCTTGAGGTGTATGCCCAGCAGTGGGATTGCTGGATCATAAGGCAGTTCTATTTCCAGTTTTTTAAGGAATCTCCACTCTGTTCTCCATAGTGGCTGTACTAGTTTGCATTCCCACCAACAGTGTAAGAGGGTTTCCTTTTCTCCACATCCTCTCCAGCATTTATTGCTTGTAAACTTTTGGATCGCAGCCATTCTAACTGGTGTGAAATGGTACCTCATGGTGGCTTTGATTTGCATTTCTCTGATAATGAGTGATGTTGGGCATCTTTTCATGTGTTTGTTATCCATTTGTATGTCTTCTTTGGAGAAATGTCTGTTTAGTTCTTTGGCCCATTTTTTGATTGTGTTGTTTATTTTTCTGGAATTGAGCTGCAGGAGTTGCTTGTATATTTTTGAGATTAGCTGTTTGTCAGTTGCTTCATTTGCTATTATTTTCTCCCATTCTGAAGGCTGTCTTTTCACTTTGCTTATAGTTTCTTTTGTTGTGCAGAAGCTTTTAAGGTTAATTAGGTCCCATTTGTTTATTTTTGCTTTTATTTCCAATATTCTGGGAGGTGGATCATAGAGAATCCTGCTGTGATGTATGTCAGAGAGTGTTTTGCCTATGTTCTCCTCTAAGAGTTTTATAGTTTCTGGTCTTACATTTAGATATTTAATCCATGTTGAGTTTATTTTTGTGTATGGTGTTAGAAAGTGTTCTAATTTCATTCTTTTACAAGTGGTTGACCAGTTTTCCCAGCACCACTTGTTAAAGAGATTGTCTTTAATCCATTGTATATTCTTGCCTCTTTTGTCAAAGATAAGGTGTCCATAGGTGCGTAGATTTCTCTCTGAGCTTTCTATTTTGTTCCATTGATCTATATTTCTGTCTCTTTGTGCCAGTACCATACTGTCTTGATGACTGTAGCTTTGTAGTAGAGTCTGTAAGTCAGGCAGGTTTATTCCTCCAGTTCCATTCTTCTTTCTCAAGATTGCTTTGGCTATTTGAGGTTTTTTGTATTTTCCATGCAAATTGTGAAATTATTTGTTCTGGTTCTCTGAAAAATACCATTGGTAGCTTGATAGGGATTGCATTAAATCTATAGATTGCTTTGGGCAGTATACACATTTTCACTATATTGATTCTTCTGATCCATGAACATGGTATATTTCTCCATCTATTTGTGTACTCTTTGATTTCTTTCATCAGTGTTTTATAG
>NW_011494906.1:355466-355857 GCF_000754665.1 Bison bison bison
TTATATCCTGCAACTTTACTATATTCATTGATTAGCTCTAGCAATTTTCTGGTGGTGTCTTTAGGGTTTTCTATGTAGAGGATCATGTCATCTGCAAACAATGAGAGTTTTACTACTTCTTTTCCAATCTGGATTCCTTTTATTTCTTTTTCTACTCTGATTGCTGTGGCTAAAACTTCCAGTATGGCAAAACCAATATAATATTGTAAATTAATTAGCCTGCAATTAAAATAAATTTAAATTAAAAAAATAATAAACAAGATCTTAAAAAAAAATAGTAATGGTGAGAGTGGGCACCCTTGTCTTTTTCCTGACTTTAGGGGAAATGCTTTCAATTTTTCACCATTGAGGTTAATGTTTGCTGTGGGTTTATCATATATGGCTCTTATTG
>NW_011494906.1:355957-357629 GCF_000754665.1 Bison bison bison
CTGGAGAATCCCAGGGATGGGGGAGCCTGGTGGGCTGCCATCTCTGGGGTCACACAGAGTCAGACACGACTGAAGCAACTTAGCAGCAGCAGCAGCATGTTCTTTCTATGCCTGCTTTCTGGAGGGTTTTTATCATAAATGGATACTGAATTTGTCAAAGGCTTTCTCTGCATCTATTGAGATAATCATATGGTTTTTATCTTTTAATTTGTTAATGTGGTGTATCACATTGATTGATTTGTGAATATTAAAGAATCCTTGTACCCCTGGGATAAAGCCCACTTGGTCATGATGTATGATCTTTTTAATGTGTTGTTGGATTCTGTCTGCTAGAATTTTTTTTGTTTTTAGCAAATTAACACTAAATATTTAATTCATATTATCCTCAAAGTAACAGTATAAAGTAGATATTATCATTCCTATTTTTTTTCTTTTTTAAACTTTACATAATTGCATTAGTTCACCAAATATCAAAATGAATCCACCACAGGTATACATGTGTTCCCCATCCTGAACCCTCCTCCCTCCTCCCTCCCCATACCATCCCTCTGGGTCATCCCAGTGCACTAGCCCCAAGCATCCAGTATCGTGCATCGAACCTGGACTGGCATCTCGTTTCATACATGATATTTTACATGTTTCAATGCCATTCTCCCAAATCTTCCCACCCTCTCCCTCTCCCACAGAGTCCATAAGACTGTTCTATACATCAGTGTCTCTTTTGCTGTCTTGTACACAGGGTTATTGTTACCATCTTTCTAAATTCCATATATATGTGTTATTATACTGTATTGGTGTTTTTCCTTCTGGCTTACTTCACTCTGTATAATAGGCTCCAGTTTCATCCACCTCATTAGAACTGATTCAAATGTTTTCTTTTTAATGGCTGAGTAATACTCCATTGTGTATATGTACCACAGCTTTCTTATCCCTTCATCTGCTGATGGACATCTAGGTTGCTTCCATGTCCTGGCTATTATAAACAGTGCTGCGATGAACATTGGGGTACACGTGTCTCTTTCCCTTCTGGTTTCCTCAGTGTGTATGCCCAGCAGTGGGATTGCTGGATCATAAGGCAGTTCTATTTCCAGTTTTTTAAGGAATCTCCACACTGTTCTCCATAGTGGTTGTACTAGTTTGCATTCCCACCAACAGTGTAAGAGGGTTCCCTTTTCTCCACACCCTCTCCAGCATTTATTATTTGTAGACTTTTGGATCACAGCCATTCTGACTGGTGTGACATGGTACCTCATAGTGGTTTTGATTTGCATTTCTCTGATAATGAGTGATGTTGAGCATCTTTTCATGTGTTTGTTAGCCCTCTGTATGTCTTCTTTAGAGAAATGTCTATTTAGTTCTTTGGCCCATTTTTTGATTGGATCATTTATTTTTCTGGAGTTGAGCTGTAGGAGTTGCTTGTATATTTTTGAGATTAGTTGTTTGTCAGTTGCTTCATTTGCTATTATTTTCTCCCATTCTGAAGGCTGTCTTTTCACCTTGCTAATAGTTTCCTTTGATGTGCAGAAGCTTTTAAGGTTAATTAGGTCCCATTTGTTTATTTTTGCTTTTATTTCCAATATTCTGGGAGGTGGGTCATAGAGGATCCTGCTGTGATGTATGTCAGAGAGTGTTTTGCCTATGTTCTCCTCTAGGAGTTTTATAGTTTCTGGTC
>NW_011494906.1:357729-365169 GCF_000754665.1 Bison bison bison
AAAGTGATCTAGTTTCATTCTTTTACAAGTGGTTGACCAGATTTCCCAGCACCACTTGTTAAAGAGATTGTCTTTAATCCATTGTATAGTCTTGCCTCCTTTGTCAAAGATAAGGTGTCCATATGTGCGTGGATTTATCTCTGGGCTTTCTATTTTGTTCCATTGATCTATATTTCTGTCTTTGTGCCAGTACCATACTGTCTTGATAACTGTGGCTTTGTAGTAGAGCCTGAAGTCAGGTAGGTTGATTCCTCCAGTTCCATTCTTCTTTCTCATGATCGCTTTGGCTATTCGAGGTTTTTTGTATTTCCATACAAATTGTGAAATTATTTGTTCTAGCTCTGTGAAGAATATTGTTGGTAGCTTGATAGGGATTGCATTGAATCTATAAATTGCTTTGGGTAGTATACTCATTTTCACTATATTGATCCTTCCAATCCATGAACATGGTATATTTCTCCATCTATTAGTGTCCTCTTTGATTTCTTTCACCAGTGTTTTATAGTTTTCTGTATATAGGTCTTTAGTTTCTTTAGGTAGATATATTCCTAAGTATTTTATTCTTTCCATTGCAATGGTGAATGGAATTGTTTCCTTAATTTCTCTTTCTGTTTTCTCATTATTAGTGTATAGGACTGCAAGGGATTTCTGTGTGTTGATTTTATATCCTGCAACTTTACTATAGTCATTGATTAGTTCTAGTTATTTTCTAGTGGAGTTTTTAGGGTTTTCTATGTAGAGGATCATGTCTGCATCTATGTTCATCAGTGATGTTGGCCTGTAGTTTTCTTTTTTTGTAGCATCTTTGTCTGGTTTTGGTATTAGGGTGATGGTGGCCTCATAGAATGTGTTTGGCAGTTTACCTTCCTCTGCAATTTTCTGGAAGAGTTTGAATAGGATAGGTGTTAGTTCTCTAAATTTTTGGTAGAATTCACCTGTGAAGCCATCTGGTCCTGGGCTTTTGTTTGTTGGAAGATTTTTTAATACAGGTTTGATTTCTGTGCTTGTGACAGGTCTTTTAAGATTGTCTGTTTATTCCTGGTTCAGTTTTGGAATAAAACTCTGAATAAAATGCCAATTGTTTTCAACAGCCTATAACATGTTTGATTTCTTAAATTATAGCATGTTTTCACATTTATGAATGCCCATCACTGTATGCCCTCACCCAAAATGAGACAATAATTTGTTACATCTGCCTTTTTAAAAATGAAAACGTATATTTCAAACTGGATTTGTCTTTTATTAATTACTATTTGTCTTTTAATAATTACTATTAATTAGAAAAGCTTTTCTTATTAATTAGCCATGACACTAAGAATGTAACTTTTAATTTGCAGTGATTATATTTAATACATACACATTTTAAAAATTTCATATTCTATATTTGCCATTCAATGTTGATAACTTAAAAGAATTTTAAATTACATATATTAATTATTGAAAATATGAAGGGAAAAAATTGCAAAGAGAAAGTAATAATCATTTAAAATTTCACCATTAGAAGGTCAACATTCTTATTTCAATGAATGTATTTCTACATATCACATAATCCTTCTATTTGGAGAGATTTATGATGTTTAATGTATCATGTCTTAAGTGTATATATATATACACACACATATATATATTAGTATCTGTTTCTGGATTTCTTTTGATGTTTGGTTTCATATCATATATTGTTCTGCACACTTATGGACAGTTCACCATATGCTGTCCCACACATAAAGCAGTCATATACTAATTCCATGATATTCTTTTGCTTCTGAATTCCACACATCAAGTAGTCACATACTAATTCCATGACATTCCTCTGCTTCTGAATTATTTTGTCTATTAATAATTTATTGATAGATCTTAAACTTTTTCAACTACTTTCCCTAAATATTGAACTGCTCATGGAACATGTACCAAGAAATTATATGTTTAAGTGAATACTAAGGCAATAATTATAAATTAGATTCAATTTTCCAGTATATTTACTTGCTACTGTGTAGATATAAAGGAAAACTCCAAGTTTTGTTGTTCATATCTTTCCTTTCCTCCCTGGTCAGTCATAAAATCTCCTTTAAAATTTTGTCACTTTTATGCAGAAATCTTCCTCATTTACTTTTCTTGAGAATTGTTTCCTGGAGAAACAAAATAGAAACAACAAATCAACCAGCCAATTAGCAAATAAAAATAAACATTAAAAAAGAGAAAAACATGAAAATAAGTTCAGGTGCCCTCCCTGCACAAGTACAAACTGAACTTCTAACCATCAACTTCTTTTTTTTTTTTTTAACTTTACAATATTGTGTTGGTTTTGCCATACATCCACATGCATCCATCACGGATGTACACGTGTTCCCAGTCCTGAACCCCACCTCCCACCTCCTTCCCCACACCATCCCTCTGGGTCATCCCAGTGCACCAGCCCCATCAACTTCTTATAATCCAATAAAATCCATAGGGTTGACACTCATTCTGGAAAAGGCTCTGCAGACTGTGCAAACCCAAGAAAGCAGTTTGAAAATTGCTACTCTCACTTGGGTCTGTTTAGACCTCTGACCAACAACACCTTTGGAAAGCCAAGAGGCGAACTGAAAATCTAAGGGCACTCCCCATCTGCTGTGGGTTGAATTATGTCTTTCACAAAATTCATACACTGAGATCATAACTCTCAGCATCTCAGAATGTGAGATTGCCATATTTGGAAACAAGAATGTCACATATAAAATTAATTAAGATGAGGTTATATTGGACTAGAATGGGCCCTTAATCCAACATGATTAGTGTCTTTATTCAAAAGGAATATTTGGGCATAGTGGTGTGCCAGGGAGGTGTCATGTATAGATTGGAGTTATGCTGCCACAAGCAAAGGAGCTACGAGAAACCAGGAGAGACCTGGAACAGACCCTTCCCTAAAGGCTACAGATGGGGCATGAACCTGCCAACAACTTGAGCTCAGATTTAAAAGCTAGATAACTGTGAGGCAATCATTTCTGTTAAGTAACTGACTTTGTGAACCATGATTATGGGTGCCAGGTCACTAATATACCATTTTTCTTATTTTTAAATATATTTTGTAAGTTTCTATTTTCCCTGTACCAATCTTTCCATTACTTGTGGCAGCAAATTGTCTGACTCTTACGGGCACATACATAATATTAATTATCTTTTCAAAGAGAATCATTAACTCTATGTGATTTTCCTAAATTATTCCTTCATGTTTGTTTCCCTTTCACATACTAGGCTTTTATGGATCTGAGGACCATGAAGCACCATCAGGAATGTGTGTCTCTCATGAGGGCAAGTAGAATGTGCCCTCACAACAGAGATAATTACCATCACTTCAGCACTAAAACTATCAATAAGAACAGGGAAGAGGGAATCTCTGCAGTCTAGACTGGAACACACAGTGGGTAGAAATGACCCTGTCTCTTGTGAAGGCAATGATTTGACATGGAAGTATCCCTGGCAAGGCTCAGTGATCTGAAGGACCCACACATTGTGTTGCCTTTCTCACCTACAGATTCAAAGCACATAGTCTCTTCCAGGGGGTGGGAGCAGGTTACTCACTTATTTTCCACATCCTGGATGGTGTCAGGCAGAGGCAGATGTCTGGTTTCAGGTTGGAGAAGGACGAGAAGACTAGCAATGATGGGACACACTCCATAGATGATCCAGGGCAGAGTGGGTAGATACACCACTAGGGTCATCAGCAGGGGAGCCAGTGCTGCCCCACACCTACTAGCCATCATATCTATGCCTGCAGCTCTTGCTCTAAATGATAAGTAATAATTTTTGTAATAATTCAGTAAAAATCTTCACTTGTAATTTATGATCTATTATTTTGACATGATTATGGAAGACAATAAAAGACAAATATTAAATACTTGGGTTTGATGACAAACACTTATTTTTGCAATTTGCTCTGTAATTTTCCAGCTGTCTTTGTCAGGGTCAAAGTGTGAAAGACCCATTGTCATCATTAAACAGAACATTACACACTTGACCTATTCTAACAAATGGCCCAAAAGGTTAATGAAATGAAGCACTGAAGTATTGCTTAGGACAGTGCATGGCCCCAAATCTGCTTTTTCAATAAACTGTGACTATAATTGCTGTTAGCGTATCACTAGTACAGTTAAAAACAATTGCTTTATAGTTAACATTTCCTATTATGCTTATTCCCACAACAACCATCAGTTAGCTGGGAAAGTACTTTTTTGGGTGGTGGCAGAACATTCATAAACTCATATACCTGACAAGAGTGGGGAGGAGTTCAACAAAGTGGACAGAAATACTGGTGTTAGAGGCAGCAACACAGCCCATTCCCACACTTGCCAAAGTCACACGCACGGTCTGCATTTCTGGAGACAAGAAAATCAGAGAGATTAAATAACTATGTGGAAGGAATCAGCATCCACCAAATTTAGTCAAGGGGGAAAAACCCTACTGCTTTACCTGTATGTTTGAAATAAGTTGTAGAAAATTGTATGTGGCAGTGATCATGGGGTGGCTGAACAAATGAAAAATGTAAAATTATAAATATAGGTGGTAAAAAGTACATAAAAGTATCTGGATTGATTGCAGCAAATCTCTTCAAGTAGGTGAGATTTACTGGAGAAGCAGAAGAAAAAATGAATCTGGCAGAAATTTTCTTTTACTTATTCAGTCCAGTACTTGTTATATCCTAATGGTAGAAGGTAGAACCATCATGCAGTCAATCCCTAAATCTAAGGCTCATCTCTAACTTTGAGGACTTTATGATTAAAATGCAGAATTTAAAGTTATCAGTCATCCTGGTGTACCTGGGAATTAGCAGATTTTAATAAGGTGAGA
This sequence comes from Bison bison bison, assembly GCF_000754665.1. NCBI lineage: Eukaryota > Metazoa > Chordata > Mammalia > Artiodactyla > Bovidae > Bison > Bison bison. Next base: position 362,554 of record NW_011494906.1, read on the forward strand.
CTTTCATTGATAAAATCAGAAAAGTCCCAGGTAAACCAAAGTCCCAGGTAAACCCAAATGAGTCAGTCAACCTAGAGCAGATACAGCATCGCCATGGGGTAAGCATGACACCAGAGAGTACTAGAAGGACAGGATTAATCTCTGAAAGAACAGGCAGAAGATCTAGATCTAGATCAATTTTAGTTTTGAATGGAAGGAAACCTACTAGGAGAAAATGGAAGAATGGAAACCTACTAGGAAATAAAAATAAGTCAAAATTTGTTGCTGTTGTTTAGTTGCAAAGTCATGTCTGACTCTTTTGTAATCCCAAGGACTATAGCCCCTCCAGGCTCCTCCATCCATGGGATTTTCCAGGCAAGAATACTGGAGTATTGCCATCTGCCATCTGCTTCTTCAGGGGATGTTCCTGACCCAGGGATAGAACCCACATCTTCTGCATTCACAAGCAAGTTCTTTACCATAGAGCCATCTGAGAAGTCCCAATTCAAAATTAGGGAAACACTTGTTCCCTACGTTCAAATGTTCAAAGAATCAGTTTTCTGAGCAATATAAAAAGAAATATAATTATAGCTATATAATATTGGAAACAAACTTTACTGTAAGGCAGTAAGCCTGCATCATTAATGATATTCTGAGGAGCAGAGTTCACCAGTCTATGAGGATGTAAAGCACATTTCTGCATTGGGAGATGGCAAAACATTGTGCTCACTAAGTTTCTCCTAGTCATTACATAACATCATTCTATTAACATATGAAGTAATCTAACAGGGAATTGACAAGGGTTTCCTCTTCCTGCTCTACACTCTTTCACTACGTAAAGAGGAATTTTTTTTTTTCCATTTCCTGGAAGACTTCCATAAGCAAGAGATATAGTTATGGTGACTTAACCACACAGTCACATGTGGATACATAGATATGGGGAAGTAGACCAGTCATCAAAGCTGGCAATGAGGAGCCCAGAGTGGGCGACCATATCGTGTCCTCGCCTGGAATATAATTGCAAGACCTTGCCCTTCCATGTTTGTTATTAAAAGAGTGAATGAGTGTATGTGTGCTCAGTCATGTCCGACTCCTTGCGACCCCACAGATCTGTAGACTGCCAGGCTCCTCTGTACATGGGATTTCCCAGGCAAGAATATTGGAATGGGTGGCCATTTCATCCTCCAGGGGATCTTCCTGGCCCAGGGATTGAACCTGCATCTCCTGTGGCTCCTGCTTTGTCAGACAGATTCTTTACCATTGAGCCATCAGGGAAGCCAAAAAGAGTGAATGAGTGAAGAGAAAGTGAACAATTGCTGTTCTGGAGAAACTGTCTGAAATAAATGGCACTAGTTTCCAACATTTCCATAATGGAGTGAATATAAACAGATGCCTGATTTATCCCTCAACATGTGACTCATTTCTCAACAACTTATTAGCAGAATTTCTCATTAACAATCATATTGGTTTGAGGGAATACTTAGCCCTTAATTAGGATCTCTCTTTAATCCTGGCTTCCAACAAGTGTGATCAATTGCAGTCCCTGAAGGAGTAGAAAAAGACCCTTCATTTCCCCAGAGCCCAGTCTTCTCTCACCTTGGGGCACAAACGTGTTGACCAAAATGGAAAGTCCCACCAGGAACATGAAAAGCGTCTGGGTTGGTCGACGGCCCATGTGATTCAATACTGGAGGTATAAGACATCGGGTTAAGCCCGTGAGAGCTCCAAAGATGACCTGGAACAGGAATATGTTGCTCCCAAAGTGTTGTAGATTGATGAAGATGCCAAAAAAGGGTATTGTGGTTCCAAATCTGTAGTAAATGAAAAAGGAAAGACAGAAGCCATAAAATTTAGAGCCCAGATGCTACAGTTGATGATTATATTCACCCAGGCAACTAATAGTCAAGGTTAAAGAATAAAGTCCCAATCTGATTTCTCCAATTTTATTTATTTATTTATTTTAATGTATAATTTATTTTTTTTTAAATTTTATTTTATTTTTAAACTTTACATAATTGTATTAGTTTTGCCAAATATCAAAATGAATCTGCCACAGGTATACATGTGTTCCCCATCCTGAACCCTCCTCCCTCCTCCCTCCCCATACCATCCCTCTGGGTCATCCCAGTGCACTAGCCCCAAGCATCCAGTATCGTGCATCGAACCTGGACTGGCAACTCGTTTCATACATGATATTTTACATGTTTCAATGCTATTCTCCCAAATCTTCCCACCCTCTCCCTCTCCCACAGAGTCCGTAAGACTGTTCTATACATCAGTGTCTCTTTTGCTGTCTCGTACACCGGGTTATTGTTACCATCTTTCTAAATTCCATATATATGCGTTAGTATACTGTATTTATGTTTTTCCTTCTGGCTTACTTCACTCTGTATAATAGGCTCCAGTTTCATCCACCTCATTAGAACTGATTCAAATGTATTCTTTTTAATGGCTGAGTAATACTCCATTGTGTATATGTACCACAGCTTTCTTATCCATTCATCTGCTGATGGACATCTAGGAACTGGAGGAATCAACCTACCTGACTTCAGGCTCTACTACAAAGCCACAGTTATCAAGACAGTATGGTACTGGCACAAAGACAGAAATATTGATCAATGGAATAAAATAGAAAGC
>NW_011494906.1:365628-405589 GCF_000754665.1 Bison bison bison
CTCCAAAGAAGACATACAGATGGCTAACAAACACATGAAAAGATGCTCAACATCATTCATTATCAGAGAAATGCAAATCAAAACCACTATGAGGTACCATGTCACACCAGTCAGAATGGCTGTGATCCAAAAGTCTATGAATAATAAATGCTGGAGAGGGTGTGGAGAAAAGGGAACCCTCTTACACTGTTGGTGGGAATGCAAACTAGTACAACCACTATGGAGAACAGTGTGGAGATTCCTTAAAAAACTGGAAATAGAACTGCCTTATGATCCAGCAATCCCACTGCTGGGCATACACACTGAGGAAACCAGAAGGGAAAGAGACATGTGTACCCCAATGTTCATCGCAGCACTGATTTCTCCAATTTTAGAAGTAAAATTATCATAAATAATTACATGGAGTCACTTGGACTGAAAAGAGATCAAACCAGTGAATTCTAAAGGAAATCACTCTGAATATTCATTGGAAGGACTGATAATGAAGCTGAAGCTCCAGTACTTTGGCCACCTGATGTGAAGAGCCAATTCACTGGAAAAGATGCTAATGCTGGGAAAGATTGAGGGCAGGAGGATAAGGAGAAGACCGAGGACGAGATGGTTGTTTGGCATCATCAACTCAATGGACATGACTTTGAACAAACTCCGGCAGATGGTGAAGGGCAGGGAAACCTGGCTTGCTGCTGTCCATGGGGTCTCAGAGTAGGGCACAACTGAGTAAATGAATAACAAATATATGAAAATGATACTCCTTCTGTCTTTCTTTTGTCTGAGTCCCTGAGCATAGAGTTGGCAGTGACAGGGAAGTGTACCTGCTGTGATCAGCAAATTGGATGCTACATAGAAATTGAATGGAGAAGACCAAAACCAGGAATTTAGAAAAATTACTTTTTGAAGTTTGTCTGTATGCTGTGAGTCTGACATCTCCTACCTCAAACCCAATATTGTAAACCATTTCTCTTTTCTCAGTTCAGTTCAGTTCAGTAGCTCAGTTGTGTCTGACTCTTTGTGACCCCATGAATCGCAGCATGCCAGGCCTCCTTGTCCATCACCAGAAACTAGTGATTAAAACTGTGAAGGGACCATGCATGTCTTCTTGACCTGGGAGCATAGTATTCTGGGTTTTAACACAAATCTGGGGAATTCAAAGTTCATATATGATTTCTTAGGGCTAAGAGAATATGTGAGAATTCAAAAGAGCAAACATACATCTACTGCACTGTCAGAAATGGAATCAAATGTTCCAACTTGGGATCAACCTTTTACCCAGAAAACATCTAAAGGAAAAGAGTCCACTTTAATGAACTACTACACCCTGAGAGAGCTAGACTTAGACATTACAACAGAAGAAACACCACAGATCACAGCAATTGCAAGCAAGTCCTCTCTTGACCATTTTCTCTGCTTTTTCCTTCCCTTCTGATTGTCTAGGATTCAGGAACAAAAGTCTGTGTCCTAGTGGATATGGGAAAGGTGAAAAAGCACAATGCAGTTAAACACAGAAGCAGCCTACTAGGGTATTCCTAGGAAGATGTAAATTGTACAATACAATAGCTACTTTCTTAAGCTTGGGGAAGGTCTATATTGTCATGTATGCTTTTCATTCTTGATTGTTAAATCTTCAAAAATTTAGAATTATATTTAAAATTTCTCCTCTTGACTCTACCAAAATACAAGTACTTATATACTCTCATGACATAATGAACGAGATTTTCACAGGAACCATTGTGCTAACACTCAAATAAAGTGTTAGTCACTCAGTCGTGTCTGACTCTTTGCTATCCCACGGACTGTAGCCCACCAGGCTCCTCTATCCATGGGATTCTCCAGGCAAGAATACTGGGGTGGTTTGACATGCCCTCTTCCAGGGGATCTTCCTGACCTGGGGATCCAACCCAGGTCTCCTGCACTGCAGACAGATACTTTACCATCTGAGTTACCCGGGAAGCCCCAACACTCAAATAAGCTGAATCCAAATTGAAAACAAGTAACAGTTCACCAACACTGGAGTACATGTAGACATTGTAGCTTAATCATCTGCTGCTGCTGCTGCTAAGTCGCTCCAGTCGTGTCCAACTCTGTGCGACCCCATAGATGGCAACCCACCAGGATCCGCCGTCCCTGGGATTCTCCAGGCAAGAACTCTGGAGTGGGTTGCCATTTCCTTCTCCAATTCATGAAAGTGAAAAGTGAAAGTGAAGTCGCTCAGTCGTGTCCAACTCTTAGCGACCCCATGGACTGCAGCCCACCAGGCTCCTCGGTCCATGGGATTTTCCAGGCAAGAGTACTGGAGTGGGGTGCCATTGTGGAAACTAAATTCCTAGGGAGGAGAACAGCCTACTTTTATACACAACAGAATGGATGAATCTTCATGAATGGGCATAAAGAAAGGGGGCTGTCTCTGAACCCATCTGTCATTTACATTATGTAAAAGAATCAGGCAACATTTATCTGTAGTGAAGAAGATAAGAACAGTTGTTAATTTTTATTTTTCACAGGAGAGGGTAGTGAGGAGAGAATAGAGTCAGGAAGTGGTGCTGGTGGTGGTTATTGTGCAACTGGATAGTTGACATAGGAAATCTTGGGAAATTTGAATTTTCTGTCTTGATCTGGAGGTTGGTTACATTTTTACATATTGGCGTATTCATTGATTTGTATATATTCCTAATCTCTTCAGGTTTATGTATTATTTTTTAATTAAAATATTTTATTATAAAAGTATTTCTTGCACACAGAAAAAGAGAATAATATGTATCCACCATTTCAGCACATTGTCTAATTGCTTTACTTATTTACTCACTTAATAGCATTAAAGTTTTATAGATACAATTGAAGCTCCCTATATGTTCCTTCTTGATCTCTTCTCCTTCAATCCTCGAAAAGGGGCTGATACTTACCATTGACATGCTTGCTCTTCTTACACATGTGTATATCCTATGCACACTGGTATAGTATTGTATATAAGATTGTTTTACCTTTTTTCAATGTAAAACAATTGGCGTCATGCTGATAAATCACAAATCATTCTGAATTTTTCTTTTTCATTATGTTTTTACGGGTGCATCTATGTTGGTGCAGTTGGCCCTAGTTCAATCATTTTAACAGCTGTAAGATATTACATTGTACAAATGTACAAATTTGTACAAATTACATTGTACAAATATGCTACAAATTATTCATTAGTTTTCTATTAGCAGATTAGAATTTTCTGTCTTGACCTGGAGGTTGGTTACATTTTTACATATTGACATATTCATTGATTCATATATATTCATGATCTCTTCATGTTTCTGTTTTAAAATTTTGCTTCAATTAAATTGAAAGATAAATATAGAAAAACAAGTGCTAAGATCTGTTCTTAATGGAAGTTCTCAACAATAGTCTCCAGTTAAGACACAGATAGAGTGATAAAATCTAACTAACTCTTCATCATACAATCAGTTTCTTGTGAGTCTTAGTTGGTGTTCCCCACATCTTTTATTTTCAAATCACCATCTCCCTCTCACAACACTTTTGTAACCTTTGAAATAAATAGTTTTATGCCCCAACTCTTTGAATGTTGCCATGCACTGTGAGCAAGCCCACCTCACAAAGAACAGAAGACAGATTCTTTTTCGCAGCTTGGGTGTGCGGAATAAGTCAAACACAGTAGTTTTCATCTGTGCTGTCTTCAGCTCCTCCTGCATGGTCACTCTCAAACCCTTCAACAACAGCAAACACATATCATTTGCCAACATAGTTCGAGGTATAGTGGTTAGCATTGGATCCCAAAAGGACAGAAATGATGTATTCCCTTTCTTTCTGCGTGTGTGTCCTAAGTCACTTCAGTTGTGTCTGATTCTTTGCTACCCTATGGACAATTCCCCACCAGGCTCCTCTGTTCATGGGATTCTCCAGACAAGAATACTGGAGTGGGTTGCCATGTCCTCCTCCAGGGGATCTTCCCAACCCAGGGATCAAACCTGCATCTCTTATGTCTACCTCCATTGGCAGGCAGGTTCTTTACCACTAGCACCACCTGGAAAGCCCCTCCTTCTTTCTAGGGTAACATATTATACATGAAACCACAAGTGTGAATGTGATATGAAGGAGTATGTAAGGAGTTAAGGGAAACTCCAGGAAATTAAATGGCAACAACAAAATTTTGAAAATGAGGTCATGGTATCCAAGGGAGTACAGAGCCTATAGATTCAATTCAGGAAATGAACTAAAGGAAGTAGTTGCACAGCAAGCAAAGCTTCTTTTCTCTGAAATAGACCTGAAAGATGAGAGAACTGAGCTTGTCTTCTCAACTAACTGCCCTGTTAGAAAATCAGCTTGTCTATCTCAAGAAGAAGAAGGCAGGTGTCAGTTTATTTCTTCTCTACAACCCTTAACCACCTTCCCTTCCCTTCTCACCTCCATGTTCAGGGTTGCTTCAGCATTCTTCATTCCATTTCTGTGTGCAACTTTCTTAAGTTCCTTTAAGCCCTCATCTGGTTTATTGGTGATAATCAGCCACCGAGCAGATTCCACCAGCCACCTGAAGAAAGGCACATAAGTGCAGTCAGCTCTCTTTTTTAATGTATTGTATGCTTCTTGACAGCAGATGCTTTTTGCCTTCCATCTATATCCACCATTTCATTTGTTGGATCCACAGACCTTGGAGTCAAATTTCCTCTCTGCTTACTCAGGAAGAGAATTTCCAAGAAGCTTATGAAGTTTAAGGTGGAGAGTCCTTCATATGCATATTCTCTTTGAAAGCTTTGCATGGGATCTAACAACTTTGTGAATATAGTATATATTTATAATATATATTCTTTTAAAAAAGAAGCCCCCAAATGATGTAAGCTTATAGCCCAACAAATATTGCAAATACTCTTGCTGCTACCAACACTGTTGGTACCTAACTACACAAGTGAGTCACTTGTTTACATCTGCCTCAGATTTCTCATCAATAAAATGGGGACTGTAGTGCCATCTTCTTTGTAGAACTGGAAAGAGGATAAAATGACTTAGGAGATGATTCTGACAAGGACTACACTCTGCTCCTTCTTTGAACTCATCTCAATGTATTAAATCTATAGTCATCCTTCTGTGATCACTTAAGCTGATTCTCCCTACCATAAGTAAATGTTTGTTAAAACTATTTAAGGGAAAAGGAAGTGCTGAACACATAACAGAAATCACCCTATCTACATGCCATTTTTAGTAATGTAGAAATTATGCCACTATTTTGTCAACTGGCTATATGAACAAATTTGCTGCCTCTTCCTTTATCCAAAATCAGCAACAACATAGAAAATTGCTGAATCTTTACCATATTGGATTCATTCCAAAGCTCAAAAAACAGTATTTTAAAAGTATGTCTGATTTTATACTAAGGAAAATAATATTAGCCTAACTCTGACCACTATACTGGGTAAAACTTATAAAGATGGCAGAAAATATCTAGAAACCCCAGACAGAAAAGTCATTGTTACTCTGTGTTCTGCTTCTCAAACCTCAAATCCCACAGAGTGAACAGATGAGAGACATGGGTTTTAGGTCCAAACAATACAAAATGGTCCATGGAATAAGGAAATCAATATATCTTAATTCAATATGCATTTTCATCCCAGGTTCCCATAAGACAGAGTAAGAGAGAAAGCTCATACCTTGAGGAGAGAAAGAAGACAAAGAAAGGTACAGATACCACCAGCTGCAGGGTGCGCCACTCTCGAAAGACAAAAGCCAGTCCTCCCAGCATCATCTGTCCCATACTAAAGGTACAGGCTACCAGTGTTAATATCATGGCTTTTGACTGGGATCTTGTCCACTCTATAACTGGAAGAAAATCCAAATGGAATACTAATGTCACATAAAGATGAAATTTCAAAGTGATTTTTAAGGCATGGAAAATGGGAGGAGACCAAAATTGTTGACTTACTCAGCATAATGTTGTTTGCCACGATGACCACAGCAGAACAGCCTGACCAGAAGCGTAGCGAGCAGTAAATGAGGAAGGTGGGAGCAAAGGCTGCACAGGTCCCAGAGATGGCCAGCTGGAGCAAACAGCACCTGAGAATCAACTTCCGCCCAAACCTAAGAAACAGAATCTGCTTAGATGAAGGGAATAATGATAACTTGTGGTAAAAACATAAGAAACCAAAAGAATACTCTGAAATTTAGAGAATGTTTTAACAAGTGATTCTTTGTAATTGAAAACTTTTAAAAAAGAAGGGCTAAATCAACAATAGGAATCTCCTTAAATAACACTCTTTTTCTATAGACTAACAAGACCAAAACCTCATCCTCCAATCACCAAATGGCCTCTGACACCAAGTGGCACCATATAAAATAAACTATAATGCTGGAACTTGGAAAATACCATAAGAACCCACCATACTAACATAGGTATTTAGCAAAGTAGAGAGTCTGTACAGTGTTCAGAACACAAGGGAGCTAAAAGTGTACTTAGGTCTCTAGGACCAGACAGGTTAAGGTTAAACTGATGCAAAAGATCAGTGGACAGAGTTGTTGAAGGTTTATAACTGCCATATATCCCAGCAATCCCACTGCTGGGCATACACACTGAGAAAATCAGAATTGAAAGAGACACATGTACCCCAATGTTCATCACAACACTGCTTATAATAGCCAGGACACGGAAGCAACCTAGATGTCCATCAGCAGATGAATGGATAAGAAAGCAGTGGTACATATACACAACGGAGTATTACTCAGCCATTAAAAAGAATCCATTTGAGTCAGTTCTAATGAGGTAGATGAAACTGGAGCCTATTATACACAGTGAAGTAAGCCAGAAAGAAAAACACCAATACAGTATACTAACTCATATATATGAAATTTAGAAGATGGTAACAATAACCCTGTATGCGAGACAGCAAAAGAGACACAGAGGTATAGAACAGACTTTTGGACTCTGTGGGAGAGGGCAAGGATGGGATGATTTGGAAGAATGGCATTGAAACATGTATAATATCATATGTGAAACGAATCGCCAGTCCAGGTTTGATGCATGATACAGGATGCTCAGGGCTGGTGCACTGGGATGACCCAGAGGGATGGTATAGGGAGGGAGGTGGGAGGGGGGTTCAGGATGGGGAACACGTGTACACCCGTGGCGGATTCATGTTGATGTATGGCAAAACCAATACAATAGTGTAAAGTAATTAGCCTCCAATTAAAATAAATTCATATTTTTCAAAAAAAAAGAGCCACTCTTTGATTAATCTGGATTTATAGTCTTCAAGAAGTGTGCTTTTCTAGAAAAGAATATATAAGTATCATAACCCAGACAGCAGACATTATATAAATTTCTCAGAGGAAAGAATTATGAAAGATGAAGAATGAAGTGAAAAGTAAGGTGAAGGACAAATAAGAAAAAATGAATTCTGTGTTCCATGAGCATCAAGAAAATAGGGCCTTAGTGGAGGCAACCTGGATTAAACAGGATCTGCTAATCTATATGCCAGTAATAAAAACAGATAGACAATCTGGAATTGAAAATTCCTCTGCAATCCTTAAAACATAATTCTTAAAATGCTCAAATAATTTACCCTAAAAATAGAAAATGTGAACCATAGGAACCAGCATCACCAAAAAAATCATAATTATTATCACCATCAAGAAAATAATGCAGAAAACAAACAAACAAAAAGAGAGAAATGTTCGAATGAGAAAAATCAAAACAACAACCACATCTTGAGTTGCAGTGCCATGCACATTGCTTCAGCACATGCCCTAACTGCATGGGCCAGCCTTGGCCCTTCATACTTATAACTGTGGTCTGAGTACAGGGTGGAGGTCGCTGCATGCAGCACCCTATGAGCAAGTGAAATTAGACGAAGCACAAAGGAAAAGGGGGGGAAAATATCCAAAGAAACAAGAGGCTGGAGAGGTTGACACTAGTCCAAGCTCTCAAGGCGATAGAGAGAACCACAGCAGAAGCCTTGGTAATCCCCACCACATGCTCTTCTGGGCATTGTCAGAGCCTAAGAGCTGGGGTTAGAAGAGACAGCAGTTCAAATCCTGGTGACACCAGGTTCAAGCTGGGAAACCAGTGAAGAGAGACTTCTGGGATGCTGACAAGAGCAATAGATGATTGATTTTGGATTGTAATCTTCCCACAGACAGTTGCCCAGTCCTCAGTTCTATGAGGCTTTTGCTCATCACAGGGCCACACATAGTGCTGCCCTTAGAACCTGAGTAAAAATTCGCTCCTCAGCCACAGCCTCCCAGCTCCATCCCTCCCAAGTATCCTCTTCCCAGCAGATCAAGCCCCAAACCTTTGGAGTGGGAACACTGACTCCAAGACCCTACACTACCAGAGCACTAACCCTAGGGAGTAACAAATAGTGAGAACTCACACAAAGGAAACCACTTGAATACAAGACCCAGCATCATCCAACCACCAGCAGCACCTTGTGCAAAATGCCTCACCCAAACAACAAATAAAACAAAAATACAAACCCAATCATCAGCAGACAGGATTACCACCTCACTCTGCCTTGCCCATCAGAGGAAAATCAAGCAAACAAACAAAAACTCAGCACAAATTTCACTCTATATGAAGTTTACTCAAAGCGCTGGACCAACCATAGGAGGGAAGAAACCAAAATGAAGAAAGAATTCAACCTTTAAGTCTGGGAAAGGGAGACCTCAAACACAATGAATTAAAAAAAAAAAAATAGTGTAAAGGCAGAGAAATACTACACAAATGAAGGAACAAACTAGAAACACAGAAGTCCAAATAAATGAAGAGGAAATAGGCAAACTACCTGAAAAAGAATTCAGAATAAAGATAGTAAAGATGATCAAAAACCTTGGGGGAAAAAATGGAGAAAATACAAGAATCAATTGACAAAGACCTAGAAGAATTAAAGAATAAACATACAGAGACAAACAATACATTTACCGAAATTAAAAATACTCTAGAAGGAATCAATAGCAGAATATCTGAAGCAGAAGAATGAATCAGTGAGCTGGAAGATAAAATGATAGAAATAACCTCTGAAGAGCAGAATAAAATAAAGGAATGAAAAGAACTGAGGATAGTCTCAGAGACCTCTGGGACAATATCAAATGCACCAGCATTTGAATTATAGAAGTCCCAGAAGAAGAAGAGAAAAACAGTTTATGAGAAAATTTTTGAAGAGATTATAGTTGAAAATTTCTCCAACATGGAAAAGGAAATAGTCAATCAAGTCAAGAGGCACAAAGAGTCCCATACAGGACAAACTCAAGGAGAAACACACCAAGACACTAAACAAACTAACAAAGACTAAACACAAAGAAAGAATATTAAAAGCAACAAGGAAGAAACAAGTAACATACAAGGGAAATCCCATATGCTTAACAGTTGATCTTTCAGTAGAAACTCTGCAGGCCAGAAGGGAATGGCAGGATATACTTAAAGTACTGAAAGGGAAAAATCTACAATGAAGATTACAGTACCTGGCAATGATCTCATTCAAAATTGATGGAGAAATAAAAAGCCTTTCAGACAAGCAAAAGTTTAGAGAATTAAGTACCACCAAACCAGCTTTACAACAAAAGTTAAAAGGACTTATATAGTCAAGAAATACAAGAGAAGTAAAAAGATCTACATAATCAACCCCAAACAATTAAGAAAAGGGCAATAGGAACATATATGTCAATAATTACTTTAAATGTAAATGGGTTAAACGCTCCAACTGAAAGACACAGGCTGGCTGAATGGATACAAAACCAAGGGCCATATACATGCTGTCTACAAGAAACCCACTTCAGACCTCAAGACACATACAGACTGAAAGTCAGGGGATGGAAAAATATATTCCTGCAAATGGGAAGCAAAATAAAGCTGGAGTAGCAATCCTCATATCAGACAAAATAGACCTTAAAATAAATAGGATTACAAGATATAAGGAAGGACACTACATAATGATCAAGGGCTCAATCCAAGAGGAAGACATAACAATTGTAAATATCTATGCACCCAACATAGGAGCGCCTCAATACATAAGACAAACACTAACAGACATAAAAGGAGAAATTGACAGTAACACAAGAATAATAGGAGACTTTAACACCCCACTCACACCAATGGACAGATCATCAAAAGAGAAATTTAATGAGGAAACACAAGTCTTAAATGATGCATTAGGTGAGATGGATCTCATTTATATCTTCAGGACATTCCATCCAAATGGAGAAGAATACACCTTCTTCCCAAGTGCACATGGAACATTCTCCAGGATAGACTGCATCTTGGGTCACAAATCAAATCTCAGTAAATTTAAGAAAATTGAAATCATATCAAGCATCTTCTCTGATGACAATGCTGTGAGACTAGATATCAGTTACCAGAAAAAAAAAATGGTAAGAAACACAAACACATGGAAACAAATAACACATTTCTAAATAACCAACAGGTGACTGAAGAAATCAAAAGGGAAATAAAAAAATTTCTAGAAACAAATGACAATGAAAACACGACAACTCAAAACCCATGGGATGCAGCAAAAGCAGTTCTAAGAGGGAAATTTATAGCAGTACAATCTTACCTCAAGAAACAAGAAAAACATTGAATAGAAAACCTAAATTTACACCTAAAACAACTGGAAAAAGAACAAAAAGCCCCAAAATTAGTAGAAGGAAAAAAATCATAAAGATCCCAGCAGAGGTAGACCCAGAGGGATGGTATGGGGAGGGAGGAGGGAGGAGGGTTCAGGATGGGGAACACATGTATACCTGTGGCGGATTCATTTTGATATTTGGCAAAACTAATACAATTATGTAAAGTTTAAAAATAAAATAAAAGTTTAAAAAATTTAATATTAATGAATGCATACTTTTAATCGGAAACAAGTGTGTTATTGGTTTGTGTGTGTGTGCTCAATTGCTCAGTTGGGTCTGACTCCATGGACTGTTTTACTAGGCTTTTTATTGTAAAAAGGTGATACCCATTTTAGGCTTCTTGGAAGAGCAAATAATCTGACCTTTTTTTTCCGAATGTGAAGTTCAACTCACAGGTGACTGAAAATTGATTCTAGTGATATTGAATAGCATTTCCCTTTCCTAATTCTGACTGTGTCCTTTTATAAGTAATCATCATGATTAGCATGCATCTAAACTGTTGTTACTTGGAGTACTTGACTACTCACAAATCTCACCATGATTCTGGAAATCCTCAGATTCCTGGTGTGTATTTGTTGATATTAATAGTTCTATTATCTTTATTGGTTCAATCACACAATGTCATCTAAGATGCTGCAAGACCTTGTACACAGGGTATGGATTGTGGGAAATAAAATTTCAGTTTTTATAAAAAAAAAAAAAACCCCAGCAGAAATAAATGAAAGAAGCAATACTAAAGATTAATAAAACTAAAAGCTGGTTCTTTGAGAAGATAAACAAAATTGACAAGCTTTAAGCCAGACTCATAAGGAAGAAAATAGAGAAGAATCAAATTAACAAAATTAGAAATGAAAAAGGAGAGGTTGCAACAGACAGTGCAGAAATACAAAGGATTATAAGAGATTATTATGAACAACTATATGGCAATAAAATGGATAACCTGGAAGAAATGGACAGATTCTTAGAAAAGTTGACTCTTCCAAGACTAACCAGGAAGTAAAAGAAATTATGAACAGCCCAATTATAAGCACTGAAATTGAAGCTGTGATCAAAAATCTTCCCCCCAAAAAAGTCCAGGACCAGATGGTGTCACAGGAGAAAACTATCAAACATGTAGAGAAGAGCTAATGCCTATCCTTCTAAAATTCTTTCCAAAAATTGCAGAGGAAGGAACACTTCCAAACTCATTCGACAAGGCCACAATCACCCTGATACCAAAACCAGACAAAGACAACACAAAAAAAAGAAAATTAGAGGCCGATATCACTGATGAACATAGAAGAAAAAATCCTCAACAAAATTTTAGCAAACAGAATTCAGCAACACATCAAAAAGCTCATATGCCATGATCACGTTGGGTTTATTCCAGGGATGCAAGGGTTCTTCAATATATGCAAATCAATCAGTGTGATACACTATATTAACAAATTGAAAGATAAAACCATATGATAATCTCAATAGATGAAGAAAAAGGCTTTGACAAAATTCAGCATCCATTTATGATTAAAACTATTCAAAACAGGGGTATTGGAACCTAGCCAAGGTTCCGATGTTCCAACCCAACCTACTTATGTTGAGGAACCTATCTCAACATAGTAAAGGCCATATATGATAGGCCTACAGCAAACACTATGCTCAATGGTGAAAAACTGAAAACATTTCCCCTAAGATCAGGAACAAGACAAGGATGTCCACTTTCACCACTATTATTCAACATAGTTCTGGAAGTCCTAGCTACAGCAATCAGAGAAGAAAGGAAAAAAAGGAATCCAGATTGGAAAAGAAGAAATAAATCTCTCACTGTTTGCAAATAACATGATACTGTACAAAGAAAACCCTAAAGATACTATCAGAAAACTACTAGAGCTAATCAGTGAATTTAAAGTTTTAGGATATAACATTAAAACATAGAAATCACTTGCATTTTTATATACTAACAATGAAAAATCAGAAAGAGAAATTAAGGAAGCAATCCCATTCACCATTGCAACACAAATAATTAAATATCTAGGAATAAGTTTACCTAAGGGGACAAAAGAACTATATACAGAAAGTTATAAGACACTGATGAAAGAAATCAAAGATGACATAAACAGATGGAGAGAGATTCCATGTTCCTGGGTAGAAAGAATCAATATTGTGAAAATGACTTACTACCAAACACAATCTATAGATTCAATGTGATCCCTATCAAATTACCAATGGCTTTAAAAGAACTAGAACAAAAAATTTCACAATTTGTATGTAAACACAAAAGACCCCGAATAGCCAAAGCAGTCTTGAGAAAGAAGAATGGAGCTGGAGCAAATCAACCTTCCTGAATTCAGATTATACTACAAAACTAGTCATCGAGACAGTATGGTACTGGCACAGAGACAGATATCTAGACCAATGGAACAAGATAGAAAGCCCAGAAATAAACCCATGCACCTTTGGGTACCTTATTTTTTTAAAAGAAGGCAAGAATATACAATGAGAGGCAAAGACAGCCTCTTCAATAAATGGTGCTGGGAAAACTGGACAGCTACAGGTAAAAGAATGAAATTAGAACACTTCTTAATATCATACACAAAGATAAACTCAAAATTGATTAAAGACCTAAATGTAAGACCAGAAACTATAAAACTCTTAGAGGAAAACATAGGCAGAACACTCCATGACATAAATCAAAGCAAGATCCTCTATGACCCACCTCCTAGAGTAATAGAAATAAAAACAAAAGTAAACAAGTTGGACCTGATTAAACGTAAAAGCTGTTGCACAGCAAAGGAAACTATAAGCAAGGCGAAAAGACAATTCTCAGAATGGGAGAAAATGATAGCATATGAATCAATTGACAAAGGATTAATTTCCAAAGTATACAAGTAGCTCACACAATTCAATACCAGAAAAGCAAACAACCCAATCAAAAAGTGGGGAAAAGACCTAAGCAGACATTTCTCCAAAGAAGACGTACAGATGGCTAACAAACACATGACAAGATGCTCAACATCGCTCATTATTAGAGAAATGCAAATCAAATAACAATGAGATATCATCTCACACCAGCCAGAATGGCCATCATCAAAAAGTATACAAACAATACAGGAAGCTTGGGGTTGGTGCACTGGGATGACCCAGAGGGATGGTATGGGGAGGAAGGTGGGAGGGGGGTTCAGGATTGGGAACACGTGTACACCCGTGGCAGATGCATGCAGATGTATGGCAAAACCAATACAATATTGTAAAGTAAAAAAAAAAATTTTTTTTAAGTCTAAAAACTGTAAATGCTGTAGAAGGTGTGGAGAAAGGGAACCCTCTTGCTCTGTTGGTGGGAATGTAAATTGATACAGCCACAATGGAAGATGGTATGGAGATTCCTTTAAAAACTATGGCAAAACCAATACCACATTGTAAAGTTAAAAAATAAAAATAAATTAAAAAATAAAATAAAAAATAAAAAAAACTAGGAACAAAACCACCATACAACCTAGCAATCCCACTCCTAGGCAAATACCATGAGGAAATCAAAATTGAAACAGACACACGTACCCCAGTGCTCATTGTAGCACTATTTACGATAGCTAGAACATGGAAGCAACCTAGATGTCCATCAATAGATGAATGGATAAAGAAGTTGTGGTACATATACACAATGGAATATTCAGTTCAGTCGCTCAGTCGTGTCCAACTCTTTGCGACCCCATGAATTGCAGCACACCAGGCCTCCCTGTCCATCACCCAAACTCATATCCATCCAGTCAGTGGTGCCATCCAGCCGTCTCATCCTCTGTCATCCCCTTCTCCTCCTGCCCCCAACCCCTCCCAGCATCAGGGTCTTTTCCAATGAATCAACTCTTTGCATGAGGTGGCCAAAGTATTGGAGTTTCAGCTTCAACATCAGTCCTTCCATTGAATGCGCAGGACTGATCTCCTTTAGGATGGACTGGTTGGATCTCCTTGCAGTCCAAGGGACTCTCAAGAGTCTTCTCCAATGCCACAGTTCAAAAGCATCAATTCTTTGGTGCTCAGCTTTCTTCACAGTCCAACTCTCACATCCATACACGACAACTGGAAAAACCATAGCCTTGACTAGACGGACCTTTGTTGGCAAAGTAATGTCTCTGCTTTTTAATATGCTATCTAGGTTGGTCATAACTTTCCTTCCAAGGAGTAAACGTCTTTTAATTTCATGGCTGCAGTCACACTCAGCCATAAAAAGGAATCCATTTGAGTCAGTTTTGATGAGGTGGATGAACCTAGAACCTATTATACAGAGTGAAGTGAGTCAGAAAGAGAAAGATAAATATCGTATTCTAACACACATATACAGAATCTAGAAGAATGGTACTGAAGAACTTATTTACAGGGCAGCAATGGAGAAACATAGAGAATAGATTTATGGACATGGGGAGAGGGGAGGAGAGGGTGAGATGTATGGAGAGAGTAACATGGAAACTTTCATTACCATATGTAAAATAGCCTACTGGAGTTTGTGGTATGGCTCAGGAGACTCAAACAGGGGCTCTGTATCAACCTAGAGGGGTGGGGTAGGGAGGGAGATAGGACGGAAGTTCAAGAAGGAGGGGATATATGTACACCTATGTCTGATTCATGTTGAGGCTTGACAGAAAACAGCAGAATTCTGTAAAGCAATTATCCTTCAATAAAAAAATAAGTTAAAAGAACAAGAACAACAACCACATGAACTAATTGCTATCTCTATCAAATGATAGAAATTACCATATGGGTTTAAAAAGAGATGGACTTTTATGCTGCCCACTATAGTACTTAAAATATTATAGATTGAAAGTCAATTGACAGAAAAATATATATACAATTCAGGTAGTAATAATAAGATGACTAGAGTCTTTATATCATCATTAAAGAAAAAAATTTCAAAACAAAATTTATTTACAGACACAATAATGCTGAAAACAACAAGTGTATCTTTACTCAGCAACGGTGAACTACATGAAGCAAAACTGACAGAATTAGATAACAGAATTTATGATAGAGATATATTTGATACACTGATACCTTTAATTTTGATACAACTAACACTATATAGACTTTTCATTTTAATCTTTTTAGAAGTACAAGTCAGTAATTAATTATACTCATCATATCATGGAACCATCAACATTGTCTTTTTTGAAAACTTTTTCATCAACCCAAGACAAATTCTCACAATTAAGCAATAACTCTCCATCCCTGCCCTTTATCCTTTTGAAAATTTTAAACTCTCTCTCCATTCGTTTGCTTATTCTGGATACTTCATATAAGTGGTTGCCTACAATTTCCTTTTGTGCCTGGCTTATTTCACTTAGCATAATTTTTTGAGGTTCTCTCATGTTGCTCAAAGATGGGCACGATAAAGGACAGAAACAGCAAGAACCTAACAGAAGCAGAAGAGATTAAGAAGAGGTGGCAAGAATACACAGAAGAACCATTTTTTTAAAAGGTCCTAATGATCAAGATAACCACCATGGTATGATCACTCACCTAGGTCACTCAGCAATGGTTATAGGACTGCAAAAAGTCAGTTTTAATTCTAGTCCCAAAGAAGGGCAATGCCAAAGAATGTTCAAACTACCATACAATTGAGCTCATTTCACATGCTAGTAAGATAATGCTTAAAATCCTTCAAGTTGGCTTCACAAGTATAGGAACCAAGAACTCCCAGATGTGCAAGCTAGATTTAGAAAAGGCAGAGGAATCAGAGACCAAATTGCCAACATCCATTGGATCATAGAAAAAAAAAACAAGGAAATTCCACAATGAATGTAAATTGATATAGCCACTACAAAGAACAGTATGGAGATTCCTTAGAAAACTAAAAATGGAACTACCATATGACTCAGCAATCCCATTTCTGGGCATATACCCAGAGAAAACCATAATTCAGAAAGATACTTTCAATGTTCTTGCAGCACTATTTACAATAACCAGGACATGGAAGCAGACTAAATGTCCATCAACAGAGGAATGGATAAAGAAGAGGTGGTACATATGTGCAATTAACGTTAGTTTAGTTAAGTCACTCAGTCATGTCCGACTCTGCAACCCTGTGGACTGTAGCCCACCAGGCTCCTCCAACCATGGGATTCTCCAGGCAAGAATACTGGAGTGGGTTGCCATTTTACTCAGCCATAAAAAGGAGCAAAACTGTGCAATCTGCAGAGATGCAGTTGGACCTAGAGACTGTCATACAGAGTGAAGAAAGTCAAAAAGAGAAAAAAAAGTCATATAATAACTTTTATATGTGGAATATAGAAAATAATGTAGGTGAACTTATTTGCAAAGCAGAAGTAAAGACACACACAGAAAAATGGGCATATAGATACTAGTCGGGGGAGGAGGAGTGGGATGAACTGGGGGACTGGGATTGACATAGACACACTAATATGCGTAACTATTACATAACACTACATAGTCATAACTACTATGTATAACTACTATAACCACTGTGTAACACTACTATGGATAACTAAGGAGAATCTACTGTGTAGCACAGGGAACTCTACTCAGCCCTCTGTGGTGACCTACATGGGAAGAAAATCCAAAAAAGAAGGGATATATGTATACAAACAGCTATTCACTTTGTTGTACAACAGAAACTAATACTGTAAAGTAACTATACTCCAATAAATATTAATTTAACAAATAATTTCAAATTGAATGTTCTTTCTCTAGCAACTCTTCCAGTTCCAATAAAGCAGTTTCATAATAATAATAAAAAGCTATTCTGAAATGCCCCCAGATCTTATGGTGATATCATTTCTGTGCCCAGTACAGAGATCTCCATGGCAACAAAATTGCATTCTTCACAATGAGTCCAATCCTACATTTCCATCTGTAGCTGCTTGGGAACTAAGGAAACCCCCAACACTATAAACTGTCTATCAGAACTCAATAAAGACTTATTTATGAAACAATTAATCATAAACTCTGAAAACAACACAGAGTAGGGCAGCAATGATCTGGAGCCATACCTATCTGAGAGATGACCATATATGAAGCCTCCCACCAGCATTCCAGCCATGAATAGGGATTGAGCTACTGGTTTCTGTGACTGATGGTCACAAATGAGGTCCCACTGGAAGAGAAGGAAACCAGCACAGAGGAGCTTCACAGAATCTTATAGTCTTATAGCCCTCAACGCTCACTCAGTCAAAAAGCCATCAGTGTAATTCATGTCCGCTGGCTTCTCTTTACCACATTTACTGATCTATATCATTAATGTCTCAGCTTATGCATTGTTTTCTTCTAATAATCATCAACTAAATCTTCTACGTTATATTAGGGGCAATCTTCATATTCACTTAGCACTGCATACCTCAGTGGTTCTCAATCATTTCCACACACTGAAAACTTTGAGGTTGCCTTTTCAACAACCTAGATTTTTCAACAGCTCTAGATTTCACATCTAGAGTGAAATGCACTCTGATTTGCTTGTATGACAAGTATCCAGGAAAGGACTTAAAAAAAAAATTATACAAATATTTATAATTTGCAACTAGACTGAGAGCAAATGACCAAGAATAATTTTCCACAGTTTATATCAAGTACTTCTCACATTATGTGAGAACTGATGGTTAGGAAAGTAAACTTAAACCTTTGTAATACTAAAATTCATATCTAGTTATTGATTTCACTGTCATCAATTGTGCTTGGCAATTAAATAAATAAGTAATCAGTTTTCTTAAAAGAATGAAAGACAGCTGGCTACACTATCTATTCAGTGACTGAAGACATGAATCTTCAGACATGACTTTGTGTTATTCTGAATACCCAGACCATATACTTAGAAGAGGTAAATGGGGCCTTTACCTCTGTCACGATGGTGGAGGAGAACAAGCTGTGGTCATACACCCAGCCGTCCACACAGGGCTCCGTGTCCAGGTCAGTCATGTTTGGGAAGGTCCCATTCAGGTGAAGGAGTTGCCACTGAGGGTGGAGGAAACGATGACATTTCTCTGGCTTCAAGTTTGAATCCAGTGGGATAGAGATTCTCAGGAGAACATCAGGACTGAGGAATCCAGTGTCATTATCAGAGACAGTGTCATTATCAAGAATGTGGACCCAGCAACGATGACGAGGAATGGCCGCAGTGAAGTTCTCCAAAAGTATTTGACAAACTATTATCATGAGGGAAGGAAGAATTAAAGCCATCTGAAGGATCTGGAATTTTCCCAGGCCACCAACTTCATCCAGGAGCTCCTCAAAGGCCATTGGGCAAAGGTAATCTTCAAGAAGAGTCAGAATGACCTCAATTCTAGCTTCAAAGGAGAAAAAGCTTTCCTTTCATTAATTCATGTTAGATCTGTGTGACTCACACCAGTATGTCGTCAATGTGTCCCATCCCCTCTCTACTGCAACAGAGCAGTGGGAGCAGTTTTCTTAGTCTTTCTGGAATCAGGAGGTATCACTGTTTTAGTAAAGTTATAAACAAAGTTATTTACCAAAGGCACTTCTATGTGATGTAAACCGTTAAATCTGTTTAAAGATTTACTCTCTGAAAACACTTCCCCTCAGTTATTCTGTAAAATCAATATTGGACTTCAGCATGTACATATTCTCTAAATGTGTTAAAATGAGACTGCCACACAGTCTTCAGTCATTTCCAGAAAACAGAATTTGAGACACATAGAAGTGAACTGCTTTATGATTTTCCTGTGGAAAGAAGATAAAACAAGTGTTTTTCTGTTTTTCATTGAATTTAGATTAAAATAATTAACAAAATATAATCCTTTGTTTTTAATTAAAGCAAAGTGGAATGTGGTGCAATAACTACATTTTTAAATTTTTATTTTTTTTAAATTGAAGAATAGTTGCTTTACAGAATTTTGTTGTTTTCTGTCAAACCTCAACATTAATTAGTCATAGGTATACTTATGTCCCCTCCCTCTTGAACCTCCTTCCCATCTCCTTCCCCATGCCACCCCTCTAGGTTGATACAGAGCTGCTGTTTGAATTCCCTGAGACATACAGCAAATTCCCATTGGCTATCTACTTTACATATGGTAACATAAGTTTCCATGTTATTCTCTCCATACATCTCACCCTCTCCTCCCCTCTCCCCATGTCCATAAATCTATTCTCTATGTCTGTTTCTCCATTGCTTCCCTGCAAATAAATTCTTCAGTGCCATCTTATTCCATACATATGCGTTAGAATATGGTATTTATCTTTCTCTTTCTGACTCACTTCACTCTGTATAATAGGCTCTATGTTCGTCCACCCTTTTGCAACTGACTCAAATGTGTTCCTTTTTATGGCTGAGTAATATTCCTTTGTGTGTACGTACCACAACTTCTTTATCCATTCATCTGTCTATGGACATCTAGGTTGCTTCCATGTTCTAGCTATTGTAAATAGTGCTGCAGTGAGCACTGGGATACATGTGTCTGCTTCAATTTTGGTTTCCTCAGGGTGTATGCCTAGGAGTAGGATTGCTAGGTCATACGGTGGTTTTGTTCCTAGTTTTTTAAGGAATCTCCATACCGTCTTCCATTGTGGCTGTATCAATTTACATTTCCACCAACAGAGCAAGAGGGTTCCCTTTCTCCACACCCTCTACAGCATTTGCTGTTTGTAGACTTTTTGATGATGACCATTCTGACTGGTGTGAGGCGATGTCTCATTGTAGTTTTGATTTGCATTTCTCTAATAATGAGCGATATTGAGTATTTTGTCATGAGTTTGTTAGCCATCTGTATGTCTTCTTTGGAGAAATGTCTGTTTAGGTCTTTTTCCCACTTTTTGATTGGGTTGTTTGCTTTTCTGGCATTGAGTTGTATGAGCTGCTTGCATATTTTGAAAATTATTCCTTTGTCAGTTGATTCATTGGCTATTATTTCCTCCCATTCTGAGGGTTGTCTTTTCACCTTGCTTATAGTTTCCTTTGCTGTGCAAGAGCTTTTACGTTTAATCAGGTCCCACTTGTTTACTTTTGTTTTTATTTCCATTACTCTAGGAGGTGGGTCATAGAAGATCTTGCTTTGATTTATGTCATGGAGTGTTCTGCCTATGTTTTCCTCTAAAAGTTTTATAGTTTCTGGTCTTACATTTAGGTCTTTAATCAATTTGAGTTTATCTTTGTGTATGATATTGGGAAGTGTTCTAATTTCATTATTTCACATGTGGCTAGCTGTCCAGTTTTCCCAGCACCATTTATTGAAGAGGCTGTCTCTTCCCCATTGTATATTCTTGCCTTCTTTTAAAAAAATAAGGTACCCAAAGGTGCATGGGTTTATTTCTGGGCTTTCTATCTTGTTCCATTGGTCTAGATTTCTGTATTTGTGCCAGGGACAAGACAAGCATGTCTGCTCTCACCACTATTATTCAACATAGTTTTGAAAGTCCTAGCTATAGCAATCAGAGAAAAAAAGAGAAAGAAAAGGAATTCAGATTGGAAAAGAAGAAGTAAAGCTCTCACTACTTGAAGATGACATGATACTTTACATAGAAAACCCTACAGATACTATCAGAAAATTACTAGAGCTAATCAGTGAGTTTAGCAAAGTCACAGGATACAAAATCAATACCCAGAAATCACTTGCATTCCTATATACTAACAATGAAAAATCAAAAAGAGAAATTAAAGAATCAATCCCATTCACCATTGCAACAAAAAGAATAAAATATCTAGGAATAATAATAATCTGAGACAAAAGAACTGTATACAGAAAATTATAAGACACTGATGAAAGAAATCAAAGATGACATAAACAGATGGAGAGATATTCCATGTTCCCGGAAAGGAAGAATCAATATTGTGAAAATGACTGTACTACCAAATGCAATCTACAGGTTCAATGTGATCCCTATCAAATTACCAATGTCATTTTTCACAGAACTAGAACAAAAAATGTCACAATTCATATGGAAATGGAGAAGACACCAAACCACCAAAGCAGTCTTGAGAAAGAAGGATGGAGCTGGAAGACTCAACCTTCTTGACTTCAGATTATACTACAAAGCTACAGTCATCAAGACAGTATGGTAGTGGCACAATTACTACATTTTGGTAACTGACATTCTGCATCAATTTAAATCACACCAAGACCTCACAATAAGTTTAAATTCTTCCAAATAAAGATACAGGAGAAAAGTAGTGATAGGTAAGCTCACATAAGGGTTTATTTTCTCAGGTTTATTTATTTATTTAACAGAATATATTAAGGATCTTTTATGTGGTGATGTTAAGAATCCTGATGAATTGATCATTTTCTCATTATGAACTTGGCCTCTTTATCTCTAGTAATACTCCTCAATTTCAACTGTTTATTTTCTTATATTAATATAACCATTCCAGATTTCTTATAATTTACATGCTATAACACTCATAAACATTTTTAATTGGTGTGTTATAGGAGATTATTATAGATTCACATGCAACTGTAGGAAATAATATGATAAACTGCATGCACTTCACCCAGCTTCCCCCAATTATAATATTTGTAAAATTATAGTATAATGTTACTATTAGTTTTTTGAGAGTGATACAATATACTGATCTTATCCAGATTTCTCAATCAGTTTTACCTGTATTTGTGTGTGTGTGTGTGATACTTAGTACCATATAGGTTAATCATCTGTGTAGCTTCCTGTGCCCATCTCCACAGTCAAGATACTAAAGAATTCCTAACTAAAGTATTCTTCTTGTTGTACTGATATAAATATACCATCTGGCCTTGCTCCTATTATTCCCTTTCCAATTTTGGCAACTATTAGTGAGTTTTCCATTTTTTAAACTCTGTCACTTACAGCTGTTTTAGAGGGGAGGGATCAAGATGATGGTGTAAGAGGACATGAAGCTTACCTACCTTCATAATAATATCAAATTCAACAATACTAAGCCTAAACTAAATGAAATGCTGAAGGGTCTTCTCTAAATAGAGAATAAGCAAGAATATAAAGAAAAGAGAGAATCACAGTAGGAAAGGCAAATATATAGGGTTCAGAATGGGGAACACATGTATACCTGTGGTGGATTCATTTTGATATTTGGCAAAACTAATACAATTATGTAAAGTTTAAAAATAAAATAAAATTTAAAAAAAAGAAATGATTGAAGATTAGTAAAATAAGCCAGTATGTAGATTAAAAGAGATATAAACTTATAAAGACAATTATAAACACAATACACAGTAAAAAGGATAAGCGTGAAGATATAAATAAGACATCAAAAAATGTAGGGGGAAGTACAAAAAGGTAGATCTTTTAGAATGTTGTTGAACTTAAATGAATATAGGTTACAGAAAGAAAACATAGTGGTGAACTTCATGAACTTCATGGTAACCACAAATCAAAAATAAACAACAGATTCACAAAAACTAAAAAGAAAGAAAGCATACTAAAAAGGAAAATCATCAAACTATAAAAGGAAAAACAAAAAGAAGAAGAAATGAAAAGGAAGAACTACAAAAACAATCAGAAAACAAAAATTAAGATGGTCATAAGTACATGCTATCAATAATTACTTTAAATGTCAACATACTAAATAGCCAGATCAAAAGTCAGAGTGGCAAAGCTGGTGCACTGGGACAACCCAGAGGGATGGGATGGGGAGGGAGGTGTGAAGGGGGTTCTGAATGGGGGGACACATGCACACTCGTGGCTGATTCATATCAATGTATGGCAAAAACCTCCACAATATTGTAAAGTAATTAGCCTCCAATTAAAATAAATAAATTAATCTTTTAAAAAAAAGTCAGAGTGGTTAATTGGATTAAAAAAATAAGAACCTGCAGTATGCTGTCCACCAGAGATTCACATCAAGACAAAAGACAGGCTGAATGTGTGGGAAAAGATATTTTATTCAAATGGAAATAAGAGATCAGGAGTAGCAATCATGTCAGACAAAACAGACTTTAAAACAAAGACATAAAGAAAGACAAAGAAGGGCATAAATAATGATAAAGAGATCAATACAAGAAGAGGCCATTACATTCATTAAAACACACACCCAATATAGGAGCACTTATATATATAAATACTAATAGACATAAAGGGAGAAAATGACAATAATACAGAAATTGTAGATACTGTAAACCCCTCTGACATCAGTGGAGAGAATATCCAGAAAGAAAAACAATAAAGCAAAAGAGGTCCTAAATGAAACAATGTTGGACTTAATTGATATCTAATGGATGCTACATTCAAACCAAAAACAAATAAAACAAAATACAGATTCTTTTTTTTTTCTTTTTTCTTTATTTTTTTAAATTTTATTTTATTTTTAAACTTTACATAATTGTATTAGTTTTGCCAAATCAAAATGAATCCGCCACAGGTATACATGTGTTCCCCATCCTGAACCCTCCTCCCTCCTCCCTCCCCATACCATCCCTCTGGGTCGTCCCAGTGCACTAGCACCAAGCATCCAGTATCGTGCATCGAACCTGGACTGGAGAACATTCTATGCACAATTTAAAGAATGTGTATTTTACGAGACAGCAAAATACACATTCTTTAAATTGTGCATAGAATGTTCTCCAGAACAGACTACATACTAGGTAACCAAACGAGTCTCAACAAATTTAAGAAGATAGAAATTATATCAAGCATATTTTCTGACCACAATGTTATGAAGCTAGAAATCAATTTCAGGAAAAAAAATCAGAAAAGAATAAATACATGAGGACTATACAGTTCAGTTCAGTTGCTCAGTCGTGTCCAACTCTTTGCGACCCCATGAATCGCAGCACACCAAGCCTCCCTGTCCATCACCAACCCCCAGAGTTCACTCAGACTCACGTCCATCGACATACTACTAAAAACCCAATAAGTTAATGATCAAATCAAAGAGGAAACCCAATGAGCTAATGATTCAAAAAAGCCAATTCTACCATGGAAATTTAGAGCTGTACATACCTTCACCAAGGAACAAGAAAAATCTTAGATAAAAGACCTAACGTACTATCTAAAATAATCAGAAAAAAGAAGCCCAAAGTCAGCAGAAGAAGGAAATAATAAAGATCAGTGAGGAGATCAATAAACGAGAGCTTTTAAAAATCAGAGGTAAAGATCAAAGGAACCAAGAGCTAATATTTTGAAAAGATAAACAAAATTGATAAACCTCTAGACTCAGAGGTTTGACAAACTTCCAGACTCACCAAAAGTAAATGATAGAGGACTCAAATAAACAAAATTAGAAAGGAAAGAAGAGAAATAATAATAACTGATGCCATAGAAATACAGAGAAAAAAAAACTAGAATTGAATACTATGAACAAATATACACCAACAAATTGGACAACTTAGAAGAAATAAACAAATTTCTAGAAACATACTGCCTGCCAAAAATAAGCCAAGATGAAACAGACAGTTTGAACAGACCAATCACTATGTGTGAAGTAGAGTCTGTATTTTTTTTAAATCCGTGCCAAAAAAAAAGTCCAGGACTGGACAGCTTCACTGAGGAATTCTACCAAACATATAAAGAAGAAATGAAACCTGTTCTTCTCAAAAATTTACCAGAAAATGAAGATGAGGTAACACTCCCAACTTCATTCTACAATGCTGCACTTATTACCCTGATACCAAAATCAGACAACACAAGAAATAAAAGAAAATCACATGCCCGTATCTTTGATGAATATAGATGCAAAAATCCTCAACAAAAAATATTACCAAGCTAAATCCAACAGTATATAAAAAGGATCATTTACCATGATCAAATTGGATTTATTCCAGGGTCACAAGAAAGACCAAAAAATCACATAATTACCTCAATGGACAAAGAAGACACATTTGACAAAATTCAACATCCATTCATTATAAAAACTTTCATCAAAGTGGTTATAGCAGGAACATAACTCAACATAATAAAGGCCTCTTAACAAAACCACCTATGGCCAATGTAATACTCAAAGGCAAAATGTTGAAAGACTTCTGGTAAATTCAGGAACAAAATAAGGATGCCTACTTTCACCACTTCTATTTAACAAAGTACTGAAAGTCCTGTGCACAGCAATCAGACAAGGAAAAGAACTAAAATGTATCCAAATGGTAAGGCTATCACTATTTGTAGATGTCATGATACTCTCTACAGAAAAACCTAAAGTAACGGCCAACAAACTGTTAGAGGTAATGAATGAAGTTAGCAAGGCTATAGGACACAAGATTAATACAGAGACCTGTTGCATTTCTATGCACTTATAATGGAATATCTGAAAGAAAAGATTAAAAAAAAAAACACACACATCGTGTTGAAAATTGTATCAAGATGCAAATAAAATGAAAAGTGAAAGTGTTAGTCACTCAGTCACATCCGATCCTTTGCCACTCCATGGACTGTAGCCTGCCAGGCTCCTCTGTCCATGGGATTCTCGAGGCAAGAATACTGGAGTGGGTTGCCATGCCCTCCTCCAGGGGATCTTCCCAAACCAGGGATCGAATCCAGGTCTCACACATGGCAGGCGGATTCTTTACCCAGTGAGTCACCTGGACAGCCTATCCTATTGTAAAAGTCAGTCAATCCTGTCCAACTCTTTGCCATCCCATGGAATAGTCTATGGAATTCTCCAGGCCAGAATATTGGAGTGGGTAGCCATTCCCTTCTATAGGGGATCTTCCCAGCCCAGGGACTGAACCCAGGTTTCCTCATTGCAGGTGGATTCTCTACCTGCTGAGCTACCAGGGAAGCCCCATTCTATGTGTTTCTATAGCTTATTTCTTTTCACTGTTGAATACATGAAATGTATATACATTGTTAATTTAACTGGCAAAGCCCAACAGGATTGTTTCAAGTTTTTATTTGTCTGTTTGTTCTTTATTGAGATATAATGGACATAAAAAATTGTATAAGGTTAAGATAAGGGGCTTCCCAAGTGGTGCTAGTGGTAAAGAACCCCCCTGCCACTGCAGGAAATGGAGAATATGCAGGTTCGGTCCCTAGGATGGAAAGCTCCCCTAGAGAAGGGCAAGGCAACCCACTCCAGTATTCTTGGTTAGGAAATCCCATGGACAGAGAAGCCTGGTGGGCTATATTCCATGGGGTCGCAAAAAATCAGACATGACTGAAGTGACTTAGCTCACATGCAAAAGATATACAGTGGGGGCTTCCCTGGTGGCTTAGTGGTCAAGAATCTGCTGCCAATACAAGAAACTGGTGGGTATGATCCCTGGGTAGGGAAGATCCTCTGGAGAAGAAAATGGCAACCAACTCCAGTATTCTTGCCTGGGAAATCCATGACAGAGTGGCCTGGTGGGCTATAGTCCATGGGGTTGCAAAGAGTTGGACATGACTTAGCAACTAAACAAGAAGATATACAGCAGTGCTGATTTGATACATTTATATACTTCAATATGATTATTATCATAGTGTTAGCTACAAGCTAACACTCTAATCATGCCACAAAATTATCATTTCTTTTTCGTGTGGAGAATAATTAAGATCCAGACTAACAACATTTGAAATTTGCAATGTAGTATTGTTGACTATGGGCTTTCCTGGTAGCTCAGATGGGAAAGAATTTGCCTGCAATGCGGGAGACCCAAGATTGACCCCTGGTTTGGGAAGATCGCCTGGAGAAGGAAATGGCAACCCACTCCAGCATTCTTGCCAAGAGACTTTCATGGACAGAGGAGCCTGGCAAGCTATAGTCCATGGGATTGCAAAGTGCCAGACACGACTGAGCAACTAACACACACATACATACACAAACACACACACACACACGTACACACACCTACATTGTTGACTATAATCACAAATTATGCATTACATCTTATCTACTAGTTGCAAATTTGTACCATTAAACTTTTCCCCAATTCCCCGGTCTCTCAGCTCCTGATAACCACCATCCTACTTATACCATTTTGCACAAGTTTGACTTTTTTTACATTTGATGTCTAACTTATATACAGTATCTGTTATTCTCTGTCTGATTTATCTTACTTAGCACAGTGCTGTCAAGGTATATTCATGTTTTCACAAATAACACTTCTATTTTTCTCATGACTGATTAATATCCTATTATTTAAACTTACACTATGTTTTTAACCACTCACTTTCAGATGAGCACTTATGTTGCTTCTTTGTTATTGTAAAAAATAATCATGGGAATGCAAATATCTTTTCATTGTCCTGTTTTCATTCCTTTTGCACATAAAACAAGAAACAGGATTGCTGGATTATATGCTATTTAAAAAAAAATTTTTTTGTGGAATCTTTATGCTGTTTTCCATAATGACTGCACTGATTCATATTAGCACCAAGTATTGCCTCTACTCCACATATTAATGTCCCTGGTGGCTCAGTGGTAAAGAATCCGCCTGCAATGCAGGAGAGGGAGGCTTGATCCTTAGGTCAAGAAGATCCCATGGAGAAGGAAATGGCAACCCACTCCAGTATTCTTGCCTGGAAAATTCCAAGGACAGAGGATCCTGGCAAGATATAGCCCATGGCATCGCAGAACTGTTGGACAAGACTCAGCAACTAAATAACAACCATAACCACATACTCACCAACACTTATTATCTCTTGTCTTCTTGATGCTAGCTGTGAATCAAAAATTAACCAGTAGTCAATCCAAAGGAGAAATAGAGAATTTTATTTGAACCAGGCTGAGGATTGTAATCCAGGAGACAGCCTTTCAGAAAACTCTGAGGACTGTTCTATTTGTTAGAAGTTGAAGGCACAGTCATATATATATTTTTTTGAGACAAAGAAATTTATGTCACAAATGACACACTGACATTTTGCATCAAGTTCACCAAAGATACATAGTCCAGTTCTGCACACACCAAGCAAGCAGCAGGTCACCATTACCTGTTACAGTTGAGCAGTCTCATCCTTTAGGAGCTCTGATTAATGTATAACGCAGATACACATTGCATATGAAGGAGGGATCAGTATGGGCAGGGAGTATGTCATGCTTAAAGTTTCTTGTCCTGCTTTAAAGTATAAATTTTATTCCATCACAGCCATTCTAAGAGGTGTGAGGAGATTCTCCATTGTAGTTTTGATTTTCCTTTCCATGATGATCAGTAATGTTGAGCAACTGTCCAAAAACTGATGGCCATTTGTATATCTTCTTTAGGAAAATGTCTATTAGGGTTCTTTGTCTATTTTTAAATTGGGTTACTTGGTATTTTGTTATTGAATTGTAGGAGTTACTTATGAATTTTGGATATTAACCCTTTTTCAGATATCTAACTTGGCAGTATTTTCAAATCCATACTATGTAATACTTCATGGCAATAAAAAGGAATAAAATACTGATACAAACAACAACAGGCATGAATTTCAAGTACAATATACCAAGCAAATGTCAATACAAAAAAAGTATAAATCTGTAATAAACTTACGTGATGTTCTAGGAGAAACAAAGTTAACACCTAGTGAAATACACAGTGGAAGAGGATTGAAGGCTAAGGGACAATTCTGACTGAGGAATGAGCACAAAAGTAATTTCTGGAATGGAAATTAATCTCCCTGTTGATTGGGTTGCACTTGCCCCTGGTATATGAATTTATGCAAATACACTGAATTTTGACCTTGGGATTTGTACTTTTTACCATGTGTAAATTATACCAAAAATAAGGGAACCATAGACAACAACAAGATGAGACAGCACCAGGCAGAGCTCACTTGGGGTGGCAGTCAGACATGACTTAGCGACCAAATAACAATAACAACAAGGCCCTCTCAGCCCCTTGCCCTCTGGGCTTTTGAATGGAGTGGCAGCTCTCTGAATTGCCTTCACGGTCATTCTTCCATGACCTTGAACAATAGCTTTGCTTCTGTTGAGATGGCTGATCCATAACAATTTCCTTATTAAGCAGTTACTTGGTCATCCCCTTATAATATTTTAATTTTGTATGCTTACTTTTTAAAAACATGAACATAAAAAATTGCAAAGAAACAGTAATCACTTAAAATTTGACCACTTAAAGTTCACCACTGTTACCATTTCAATGAATGTATTTCCAAAAAAAAACGTAATTTTCTAATTGCCAGTGATTTATGACATCAAAAGTATCATGCACTAAGTTTACAGATATATTGATATTTGCTTCTGGATTTCTTTCAATGTCCAGTTGCATATACTATACAGTTCTGACTTTTGCAAATTTATTTGTTTGTTTATTTATTTTAGAATATAAATTTATTTATTTTAATTGGAGGCTAATTACTTTACAATATTGTATTGGTTTTGCCATACATCAACATGAATCCACCACGGGTGTACACATGTTCCCCATCCTGAACCCCCCTCCCACCTCCCTCCCTGTACCATCCCTCTGGGTCATCCCAGTGCACCAGCCCTGAGCATCCTGTATCATGCATCGACCCTGGTCTGGTGACTCGTTTCACATATGATATTATACATGTTTCAATGCCATTCTCCCAAATCATCCCACCCTCGCCCTCTCCCACAGAGTCCAAAAGACTGTTCTATACATCTGTGTCTCTTTTGCTGTCTCACATACAGGGTTATCGTTAACATCTTTCTAAATTCCGTATATATGAGTTAGTATACTGTATTGGTGTTTTTCTTTCTGGCTTACTTCACTCTGTATAATAGGCTCCAGTTTCATCCACCTCATTAGAACTGATTCAAATGGATTCTTTTTAATGGCTGAGTAATACTCCATTGTGTATATGTACCACTGCTTTCTTATCCATTCATCTGCTGATGGACATCTAGGTTGCTTCCATGTCCTGGCTATTATAAACAGTGCTGTGATGAACATTGGGGTACACGTGTCTCTTTCAATTCTGGTTTCCTCAGTGTGTATGCCCAGCAGTGGGATTGCTGGGTCATTTGGCAGTTCTATTCCAGTTTTTTAAGGAATCTCCACACTGTTCTCCATAGTGACTGTACTAGTTTGCATTCCCACGAACAATGTAAGAGAGTTCCCTTTTCTCCACACTGTTTCCAGCATTTATTGTTTGTAGACTTTGGATAGCAGCCATTCTGACTGGCGTGTGATGGTACCTCATGGTGGTTTTGATTTGCATTTTCCTGATAATGAGTGATGTTGAGGATCTTTTCATGTGTTTGTTAGCCATCTATATGTCTTCTTTGGAGAAATGTCTGTTTAGTTCTTTGGCCAATTTTTTGATTGGGTCATTTATTTTTCTGGAATGAGGTGCAGGAGCTGCTTGTATATTTTTGAGATTCATTCTTTGTCAGTTACTTCATTTGCTATTATTTTCTCCCATTCTGAAGGCTCTCTCTTCACCATCCTTATAGTTTCCTTCGTTGTGCAAAAGCCTTTAAGTTTAATTAGGTCCCATTTGTTTATTTTTGCTTTTATTTCCAATATTCTGGGAGGTGGGTCATAGACGATCCTGCTGTGATTTATGCTGGAGAGTGTTTTGCCTATGTTCTCCTCTAGGAGTTTTATAGTTTCTGGTCTTATGCTTAGATCTTTAATCCATTTTGAGTTTATTTTTGTGTACAGAGAAGGCAATGGCACCCCACTCCAGTACTCTTGCCTGGAGAATCCCATGGATGGAGGAGCCTGGAAGGCTGCAGTCCATAGGGTCGATGAGGGTCAGACATGACTGAGCGACTTCACTTTCACTTTCACTTTTCACTTTCATGCATTGGAGAAGGAAATGGCAACCCACTCCAGTGTTATTGCCTGGAGAATCCCGGGGACGGGGGAGCCTGGTGGGCTGCCGTCTATGGGGTCACACAGAGTCGGACATGACTGAAGTGACTTAGCAGTAGCAGTACATGGTGTTAGAAAGTGTTCTAGTTTCATTCTTTTACAAGTGGTTGACCAGTTTTCCCAGCACCACTTGTTAAAGAGATTGTCTTTTCTCCATTGTATATTCTTGCTTCCTTTGTCAAAGATAAGGTGTCCATAGGTGTGTGGATTTATCTCTGGGCTTTCTATTTTATTCCATTGATCTATATTTCTGTCTTTGTGCCAGTACCATATTGTCTTGATGACTGTGGCTTTGTAGTAGAGCCTAAAGTCAGGCAGGTTGATTCCTCCAGTTCCATTCTTCTTTCTCAAGATTGCTTTGGCTATTCGAGGTTTTTTGTATTTCCATACAAATTGTGAAATTATTTGTTCTAGCTCTGTGAAAAATACCGTTGGGAGCTTGATAGGGATTGCATTGAATCTATAGATTGCTTTGGGTAGCATACTCATTTTCACTATATTGATTCTTCTGATCCATGAACTTGGTATATTTCTCCATCTATTAGTGTCCTCTTTGATTTCTTTCACCAGTGTTTTATAGTTTTCTATATATAGGTCTTTAGTTTCTTTAGGTAGATATATTCCTAAGTATTTTATTCTTTTCATTGCAATGGTGAATGGAATTGTTTCCTTAATTTCTCTATTTTCTCACTATTAGTGTATAGGAATGCAAGGGATTTCTGTGTGTTGATTTTATATCCTGCAACTTTATTATATTCATTGATTAGCTCTAGTAATTTTCTAGTGGCGTCTTTAGAGTTTTCTATGTAAAGGATCATGTCATCTGCAAACAGAGTTTTACTTCTTCTTTTCCAATTTGGATTCCTTTTATTTCTTTTTCTGCTCTGATTGCTGTAGCCAAAACTTCCAAAACTATGTTGAATAGTAGTGGTGATAGTGGGCACCCTTGCCTTGTTCCTGACTTTAGGGGAAATGCTTTGAATTTTTCACCATTGAGGATAATATTTGCTGTGGGTTTGTCATATATAGCTTTTATTATGTTGAGGAATGTTCCTTCTATTCCTGCTTTCTGTAGAGTTTTTATCATAAATGGATGTTGAATTTTGTCAAAGGCTTTCTCTGCATCTATTGAGATAATCATATGGCTTTTTATTTTTCAGTTTGTTAATGTGGTGTATTACATTGATTGATTTGACTTTTGCAAATTTATTTAGAGTTCATCATATGGTCCTCCTTACATGAACCTGCCATGGTATTCCTCTGTTTCTGAATCACATTGTCTATTAATAATTTATTGACAAATTTGAAACTTTTTTGACTCCTTCCCCCCAAAATGGGACTGTTCATGGAATTACATATTCTCATTTATTACATGTTTAATTGCCAATTAATGCAATAATTATAGATGAGATGTATTTTTCAAGTGTATTTTCTTGCCATTTTGTAGATATAAAGGAGATATCTACTCCTGGAGATATTTTTTCTTCATAATTTTTTCTTCCTCACCAGCAAGACCATGAAGAGCCTTAAAATTTTGTCACTTTTATGTAAGAATCTTTTTCATTTATTTTTCTTGAGAATTTTTGGCTGAAAAACCAAAGGAGAAACAACAAATTAACCAACCAATCAGAAAATAAGAATAGACATTATGAAAGAGAAAAAATAAAAGTAAGTTTGGATGCCCTCCTTGTACAAGTACAAACTGATCCCTAACCATCAGCTTTTTTCATTGTTGCTATTGAGTCACTAAGTCACAGATTCCTTACCACTGAATCAGGATGACTCAATGGTAAAGAACTCTCCTGCCAATGTAAGAGACACAGATTTGATCCCTGGGTCAGAAAGATCCCCTGGAGAAGGGCATGGCAGTCCACTCCAATATTCTTGCCTGGTAAATTCCATGGACAGAGGAGCCTCATGGGCTACAGTCCATGGGGTCCCAAAAGAATCAGATGTGACTTAGCGACTAAATGACACCAACTGTGCAGGCACATGAATGCACTTAAAAGTGCTACTCGCACTTGGTCTTTTTGGATTCTCACTTTGTCATTTGGATCTCTGGCCAATGACACCTTTGATAAGTCAGGAGGTGGGTTAAAAATCTAAAGGCGTTCCCAACTTGTTATAGGTTCAGTTGTGTACCTTCCAAAGTATATATATTGAAGTCTTAACCATCTACCTCAGAATATGCAATTATCATATTTGAAAACGGGATTGTTGCTGATTAATTAAGATGAGATCAAACTGGACTAGAAAGAGCCCCTGATCCAATATGATGATGTTCTTATTAAAAGAGGGGAACTTGAGACATAAAGTGATGCCAGGGGGATGCGATGTGAAGACTGGAGCTATTTTCCACTAGCCAAGGAACTACCAGAATCCAGGAGAGACCTGGAACAGACCCTTCTCTAGAGCCTTCAGAAGATGTAGAGTCCTGCCAACAACTTGAGCTCAGACTTTCAGCCTCCTGAAACTTGACACAGTAAATTTATTTTGTTTAAGTCACTCAGTTTATCAGATTCTACTGTAGAAGCCCTATGAAACTAAGATACAATGTTATAGTTTTAAAATGCCTTTTCCAGTTTCTTATTATCCTCAGTCTTTGCATAACTTGTGGCAGCAAAACTGAATCTTACAGCCACATGCAAATAAATAACTTTTTTACTGCCTTTCCACAGAAAGTCCTTAAATTGTGGGAAAGTCCTTAAAACGTGATTTTTCTAACAATGCTCCTTCACCAGTCATCCCATTTCTTTCCCCTCTATCCCAAGCTCTTATGGATCTGAGGATCATGATCCCAATATGAATGTGTGTTTCTCATGAGGACAGATAGGATGTAAAATCATAACAGAGCTAATTACCATCACTTCAGCACTAAAACTACCAATGAGAACAGGGCAGAGGGGATCTCTGCAGTCTAGACTAGAATTCACAATGGATGGAAATGACCTTGCCTCTCATGAAGATAATGGCCCAAGATGGGAGTATCCCAGGCAAGGCTCAGCCTCCCCAGTGATCTGAGGGACTCATGAGGTGTGTTGCCTTTCTCACCCACAGATCCAAAGCACACAGTCCCTCCCAGGGGATGGTAGGTTTACTCACTTATTTTCCACATCCTGGATGGTGTCAGGAATGGGCAGATTTTTGGTTTCAGGTAGGAGAAGAATGAGAAGACCAGCAATGATTGGAAAGACTCCATAGATGATCCAGGGCAGGATGGGTAGATACACTACTAGGGTCATCAAGAGGGGAGCCAGGGTTGCCCCACATCTACTAGCTAGCATATCTAATCCTAAAAAGTTTGCCCTGAAGGAATAAATGACATGATGTAGTAATTCAGTAAATATCTGCTCACAAAATTCATGAGGTATTATTCTGCAATGAAACACAATTACTATATTCATGAGCTTGATGATAAACCCTTGTTATTGAGATTTGCTCCCTGGTTTTCTAGCTGTCTTTGTCAAGTGTATTGATATATTTTCATTATTTTATATGGAATGTTACACATTGGACCTATAGTAATAAGAGATTCAAAAGATTAATGAGAAGATAATTGAATTACTGCTCAGAACAATACACAGAACAAAGTTGGGTTTTTCAATTAACTTTGGCTATAGTTGCTATTGATATAGTATTACCATTACAAATGATTAATTTATAACTTAAAGATCTTATTGTGTTCACTCCTGAAATAAGCATCAGTTAGATGGGAAAGTCATACTTTAGATCCTGGCAGAGCATCCATAAACTCTTACCTGAGGAGAGTGGGGATGAGTTCATTAGAGTGGACAGAAAGAGCAGACACAGAGGCAGCAACACAGCCAATTCCCACACTTGCCAAAGCCACACGCAGGGTCTGCATTTCTGGAGACAGGAAGACCAGCAACACTAAGAAATCTGGGCTGGAGGAAGTGGCATCCACCAAATTTACTCAGGAAAAAAAGAAAACTATGGTTTATTGATAGATTTGAAATATACCATAGAATATATATATATGTTGATAAACTGAGAAATGTAAAATCATCAATATATGTGGTAAAATTACATAAAACTATCTGGAATAATTGCAACAAATCCATCTGCATATCTGAGATTTGCAAGAAAAGAAAAAGGAAACAGTGTGGCAGAAATTTGCTTTCACTAATTTTGTCTGGTATTTGCAATATCCTTATTGCTGAAGTTAAGACATGGACAATTACTGAGTCTAATGTTCAGCTCCAATCTTGAGACGTTTGTAATTAAAGTGCAGGTTTTAAAGTGACCAGTCATCCTGGGAATTTGAAGGTTTTGATAATGTGAGATTTTCATTGATAAAATCAGAAAAGTCCCAGGTAAACCCAAATAAGTCAACCAACCTAGCGTAGATACAGCATTGCCATGGGGTAAGTATGACACCAGAGAGTAACAGGACAGTACTGCTCTATTAGTGAACAGGCTGTGGAGAAGCTAGATCTACATCAATGTTAGACATGAAGAACCTAAAATTGAAGCCTCTAGTTGGGAAAAATTGTCAAAATTAAGGAACAATTGAGAAAATTGAGGGGAATCAGTTTTCTACATAGTATAAAAAGAAATGTAATTATAACTGGATAATATTGGAAAGAACTCCATGGTAAAGAAGTATTATTAATGCATTATTGATGATATTCTGAGAAGCAATAAAAATACCTATCTGTAATGCTGTGTCACATTCCTGCATTGGAGATGCAAATTGCCCACCAAGTTTCTCCTAATTATTACATATCATCATTCTATTAACTTATAAAGTAATCTGATAGGGAATGGACAAGGATTTTTCTCAGCTTCAGTTCTTGTTTCTACTACACCCTCCTTCCCCACTTGAAAAAGAGGATTTTTTTTTCATTTCCTGGGAGACTTTCTTAAGCAAGAACTATAGTCATAGTGACTTAAGCTCACAGTCATATGTAGATACATAGAAATGGGGAAGTAGACCAGTCATCAAAGCTGGTAATGAAGAGCCCAAATAGAGGGAGTGGCCATAGTATGCTCTCACATGGGATATAATTGCAAGGCCTCGTCCCTCTTTACTGGCTATTTAATGTGTGAATGGGAAAACCACAAGTGAATGATTGCTGTCCTAGAGAGACTACCTGGAATAAATGGGACCATTTTCCAGACGTTTCCACTATGTGATGAAAGATAAATATATGTTTGCGCTGCCCCTTACTGACCTTTAGTTCTTTCCTCAAAAACTTATTAGCAAAATTTCTCATCAGTTTGGTTTGGGGGAATACTTAACCTTTCATTAGGACCTCTTTTTACTCCTGGCTTCAGACAAGTATGACCAAACAAACCTTGAAGAATGAGAAAAAGACCCTTCATTTCCCCAAAGTCCAGTCTTCTCTCACCTTGGGGCACAAATGTGTTGACCAAAATGGATATTCCCACCAGGAACATGAGAAACATCTGGGTTGGTCGACGGCCCATGTGATTCAGTGGTAAAACTGCAAGACTTCGGACTGAGACAGTGAGAGCTCCAAAGATTACCTGGAACAGGAAAATATTGCTCCCAAAGTGCTGTAGATTCATAAAGATGCCAAAATAGGGTATTGTGGTTGCAAATCTGTAGAGGGGGGAAAAAAAGAAGAAAAAAGACATAAGCCATAAGACTTAGAGCAAAGGTACTATAATTGATGATTACATTCACCCAGGCAGCCAGAGATCAATATTAAACAATAAAGGCCCTATCTGAGTTGTGTAATTCTTCATTTTAAAGTGAAAAGTTGTCGTAAAAATTACATGGCTGTATATGAAAACAACACTTTTTCTGACATTCTTTTGTCTGATTTATTAAACACAAATATGACAGTAAGAGGAAACATAACGTGACTCAGTCTCCAAACAGGATAGTATATAATACTTGACAACAGAAGCATTAATAGTAAAACTTAGAAATTAGGGAAATAATTTCTTTTTGAGGGTTGTCTATATGCTGTGAGTCCTCCCCCTCCTCGCCCAATCCCAATACTGCAAAGAATTTCTATTTTCTCAACTAGTGGTTGAAGCTGGAAAATACTGTCTGTGTCCCCTTGACTTGACAGCATAGTGCCCTGGGGATTAACACAGTTCTAGGAAATTTAAAGTTCATTCCTGATTTTTTAAGGCTAAGAAACAGTGTAAGAATACAGGAAAGCAAACATATACCAACAGTAACATCAGAAATGGAATCAAAGGATCTCACTTCAGATTTTACCCAGAAAACATTTAAAGAAGCCCACTTTAATGATCTACTATACCTATAGAGAGCTAGACTTAGTACAACTAGACTTAGACATTAAAATAGAAGAAACATCACAGATCACAGTATTCCAAAAAAGGTGTCTGATGACTGTCATCTTTACTTTTTCCTTCCACTCTGATTGTCTAGGATTCAGAAACACAAGTCTATGTCCTAGTGAATATGGAAAAGTTGAAAATGCATGTGCTGTGAACTTAGTCACTTAGTCGTGTCAGATTCTGTGCAACCCAATGGACTGTAGCCCACCAGGCTCCTCTGTCCTGGGGATTCTCCAGGCAAGAACACTGGAGAGGGTTCCATGCCCTCCTCCAGGGGATCTTCCCAACCCAGGTCTCCCACACTGCAGATGGATTCTTT
Organism: Bison bison bison; assembly: GCF_000754665.1. Lineage (NCBI taxonomy): Eukaryota > Metazoa > Chordata > Mammalia > Artiodactyla > Bovidae > Bison > Bison bison. The sequence continues at coordinate 403,465 of NW_011494906.1, forward strand.
ACTGTCTGAGCCACCAGGGAAGCCCCTCAAAAGAAGGAGGCACTAATTTCCATGTAAGTATTATTAGGTGTCTTTTCCTCATCTTCTATCTCCCAATCAGTGCCTCCCCCTCATTCTTTATTATGAAAAAGCATAATAAAGTTAAATGCATAAATGGTCTACTAGGCTATGCCTGGGAAGAGATCAATTATGCAATGCAATAGTCACTTACTTAAGCTTGTCAGTGGGTCTATGTTGTCCTGTATGTTTCTCGTGCATGAGCATTCAGTATTCAAAAATTAAGAATTATATTTAAAATTTCTCCTCTTGACTCTACCAAAGTGAGTACTTATATCCCCTCAAGAGACAATGACCAAGATTTCCTTACAGAAGCCCTTGTGCTAACACACAAATAAAATGTATCCAAATTGGAAACCAATAAAAGTCCACCAACATTGAAGTACATAATGGGGAGGGAGAAGGGAGGGGGGTTCAGGATGGGGAACACGTGTATACCTGTGGCAGATTCATGTTGATGTATGGCAAAACCAATACAATAGTGTAAAGTAATTAACCTCCAATCAAAATAAATAAATTTATATTAAAAAATAATAAAAAGGTATAATTTGAAAAAAAAAAAAAGAAATTGTAGTGTATTCATCTAATGAAAACTGAAGCACTAGGGAGGAAAACCACCTAATGTTACGCGCAGCAGAATGGGTGAATCTTCAGGAACGAGCATGAGAAAAGGGGGCCTGTCACAGAATCCTCTTATCATTTACATTAGGTGAAGGTCAGGATCAGGCAAGACTCTTCTGCAGTGAAAGAGATGAGAGCAGCTGGACAGGCGAGGGCAGTGAGGAGAGAACAAGAATGAGGCAGTGGTGGAGGTATTATTTATTATTATTATTTATTATTGTACAGGATATGTGAGGGGAATCCTGGGGTATCAGGATTTTCCTGCTTTGATCTGGAGGTTGCTACATTTTTACATGTTGAAATATTCATTAATCTGTATATATTCATAATATCTTCATGTATCAATTGGCAAAAATTGCTTCCATTAAAATTTAAAGAAAAAATAAACCCCCAAATCCACACTGTGACAGAAATTCTCAACATAAACCTTCAATGAAGAGACTGACACAGTGATATAACCAACTCTACTTCATATACTAATTTCTGTGGCAGTATTATTTGGTGTGTTTCCCTCATCTTTTATCTTCAAATCAGTGCCTCCCTCTCACAACACTGTTGTAATTAATGAAATAGTTTCATGTCCACTCTTTTATTTTTATTTTATTTTATTTATTTATTTTTTAATTATTATTTTTTTTACTTTACAATATTGTATTGGTTTTGCCATACATCAACATGCATCCGCCATGGGTGTACACATGTTCCCCATCCTGAACCCCCCTCCCACCTCCCTCCCTATACCATCCCTCCGGGTCATCCCAGTGCACCAGCCCCAAGCTTCCTGTACCCTGCATCGAACCTGGACTGGCGATTCGTTTCTTATATGATATTATACATGTTTTAATGCCATTATCCCAAATCATCCCCCCCCCAGAGTCCAAAAGACTGTTCTATACATCTTTGTCTCTTTTGCTGTCTCGCATACAGGGTTCTCGTTACCATTTTTCTAAATTCCATATATATGTGTTAGTATACTGTATTGGTGTTTTTCTTTCTGTCTTGCTTCACTCTGTATAATAGGTTCCAGTTTCATCCACCTCATTAGAACTATTCAAATGTATTCTTTTTAATGCCTGAGTAATACTCCATTGTGTATATGTACCACCACTTTCTTATCCATTCATCTGCTGATGGACATCTAGGTTGCTTCCATGTCCTGGCTATTATAAACAGTGCTGCAATAAACATTGGGATACACGTGTCTCTTTCAATTCTGGTTTCCTCGGTGTGTATGCCCAGCAGTGGGATTGCTGGGTCGTATGGCAGTTCTATTTCCAGTTTTTTTTTAAGGAGTCTCCACACTGTTGTCCATAGTGGCTATACTAGTTTGCATTCCCACCAAGAGTGTAGGAGGGTTCCCTTTTCTCCACATCCTCTCCAGCATTTATTGCTTGTAGACTTCTGGATCGCAGCCATTCTGACTGGTGTGAAATGGTACCTCATTGTG
>NW_011494906.1:405689-408687 GCF_000754665.1 Bison bison bison
TAGACTTCTGGATCGCAGCCATTCTGACTGGTGTGAAATGGTACCTCATTGTGGTTTTGATTTGCATTTCTCTGATAATGAGTGAGGTTGAGCATCTTTTCATGTGTTTGTTAGCCATGTGTATGTCTTTTTTGGAGAAATGTCTATTTAGTTCTTTGGCCCATTTTTTGATTGGGTCGTTTATTTTTCTGGAATTGAGCTGCAGGAGTTGCTTGTATATTTTTGAGATTAGTTGTTTGTCAGTTGCTTCATTTGCTATTATTTTCTCCCATTCTGAAGGCTGTCTTTTAACCTTGCTTATAGTTTCTGTTTTCTCCAGTAGTCCTGTATGGATGTGAGAGATGGATCATAAAGAAGACTGAGTGCCAAAGAATTGACGCTTTCAAACTGTGGTGCTGGAGAAGACTTTTGAGAGTTCCTTGTACAGCAAGGAGATCAAATCAGTCTATAATAAAGGAAATCAGTCCCAAATATTCATTGGAAGGATTACTGCTGAAGCTGAAGCTGAAGCTCCAATATTTTGGCCAGCTGATGTGAAGAGCCAGCTTGTTTGAAAAGACTCCAATGTTGGAAAAGATTGAAAGCAAAAGGACAGGGGGCTTCAGAGGATGAGATGGTTAGATAACATCACCAACTCAGTGAACATGAGTTTAAGCAAACTCCAGGAGATAGTGGAGGACAGAAGAACCTGGCATGCTATAGTCCCTGGGATCACAAAGAGTTGGACATGACTTAGCAACTGAACAATAGCAACAACTACATGCATTCTGTAAAGCCCACCTCAAAAAGGAGAGAAGACAGATGCTTTTACGCAGATTGGGTGTGCGGAACAAATCAAACACAGTAGGTTTGGTCTGTGCTGCCTCCAGCTCCTCCTGCATGGTCGCTTTCAATCCCTTCAACAACAACAAACACATATCACTTGCTGACACAGTGCCAGGTATTGTGATGAACACTGGCACCCAATAGGATAGGAGAGATACCTTCCCTTTCTTTGTAGTACAACAGATTACACATGCAATCACATGTGTGAACATGATATGAAGGAGGATATAGGGAGTTAAGGGAGACTCCAGGAAATTACACAGCAACAATGATTTTTTTTTTTTTTAATGAGGCCATGGCGGAGGGAAGTGGGCAGGGCATCCATGAGAGCACATAGGCTGCAGGTTCAAATCAGCAGATGAACTAAAGGAAGAAGTCCTTGTATAGTGTTCAAAGCTCCTTTTATAAGAAATGGGCATGAAAGACCAGGAAACTGAGCTTGCATTCTCAACTAGATGGCCTTGTTAGAAAAGCAGTTTGTCTCTCTCAATAAGGAGGAGGCAGGTACTAGTTCATGACTTCCCTCCAACCCAATAACCACCTTCCCTTTCCGGCTTACCTCCATACTCAAGATTTCTTCAGCATTCTTTATTCCATTTCTGTGTGCAACTTTTTTAAGTTCCTTTAAGCCCTCATCTGGTTTATTGGTGACAATCAGCCACCGTGAAGATTCCACCTGCCACCTGATGAAAGAAGAGCAGACGGGTATAGTCAACCCTTCTTTGCTTATTTGCTATTTGATTATTGACAACATGTTTTATGTCTTCCACCTACTATCCACTACATCACCTAGACATTCATGTTGTGCTAGACTAATTCTAGGAAAATATGAGAGTGATAACTCCATGCTGGGATGACAGACTTGGAGACAAATTGCCTTTATGCTTATTCAGCAGGAGTTTTTCCCAGAAGTTTATGAAGGTTAAACTGGAGAGTGCCTCACATACATAATTCCCTCTCGAAGCTTGATATGAAATCTAGCAATTTTGTGCACATAATATATATTCTTTTCAAAAAGTGCCCCAGGCTTCCCTGGTATCTCAGTGGTAAACAATCCACCTGCCAACGCAGGAGACCTAGGTTTAATCCCTGTTCTGGGAAGATCCTATATGCCGGGGAGCAACTAAGCCCATGCACCAAAACTGTTGAGCCTGTGCTCTAGACCCCAGAAACCACAGCTATTAAGCCCATGCGCCACAATACTGAAGTCTGTGTGCTTCAGGTCTCCTGCTCCACAACAAGAGAAACCACCCCAGTGAGAACCCATGCCCTACAATGAAGAGTAGCCACTGCTGGCTGAAACTAGAGAAAAGCCCATGTAGCAACGAAGACCCAGCATAGCAAAAATAAACAAATGAATAAAAACTTTTTAAAAAAAAGAAGCCCCAGTTATGTATGGTTCAGTTCAGTTCAGTCGCTCAGTCGTGTCCGACTCTTTGAGACCCCGTGAATCACAACACGCCAGGCCTCCCTGTCCATCACCAACTCCCAGAGTTCACCCAGACTGACGTCCATCGAGTCAGTGATGCCATCCAGCCATCTCATCCTCTGTTGTCCCCTTCTTCTCCTGCCCCCAATCCCTCCCAGCATCAGAGTCTTTTCCAATGAGTCAACTCTTCGAATCAGGTGGCCAAAGTACTGGACTTTCAGCCTTAGCATCATTCCTTCCAAAGAAATCCCAGGGCTGATCTCCTTCAGAATGGGCTGATTGGATCTCCTTGCAGTCCAAGAATCTATTCTTCGGCACTCAGCCTTCTTCACAGTCCAACTCTCACATCCATACATGACCACTGGAAAAACCATAGCCTTGACTAGATGGACCTTTGTTGGCAAAGTAATGTCTCTGCTTTTCAATATGCTATCTAGGTTGGTCATAACTTTCCTTCCAAGGAGTAAGCGTCTTTTAATTTCATGGCTGCAGTCACCATCTGCAGTGATTTTGGAGCCCCAAAAAATAAAGTCTGAAACTGTTTCCCCATCTATTTCCCATGAGGTGATGGGACCGGATGCCATGATCTTCGTTTTCTGAATGTTGAGCTTTAAGCCAACTTTTTCACTCTCCACTTTCACTTTCATCAAGAGGCTTTTTAGTTCCTCTTCACTTTCTGCCATAAGGGTGGTGTCATCTGCATATCTGAGGTTATTGATATTTCTCCCGGCAATCTTGATTCCA
>NW_011494906.1:408787-415198 GCF_000754665.1 Bison bison bison
TGACAATATACAGCCTTGATGTACTCCTTTTCCTATTTGGAACCAGTCTGTTGTCCCATGTCCAGTTCTAACTGTTGCTTCCTGACCTGCATACAAATTTCTCAAGAGGCAGATCAGGTGGTCTGGTAGAGGTCAACAAATATTTTAAACACATGTACACCCATGGCTGATTCATGTGAATGTATGGCAAAAACCATGACAATATTATAAAGTAATTAGCCTCCAATTAAAATAAATAAATAAAATAACTAACCCCCCCAAAAAAATAAATAAATACTCCTGCCACTACCAACAATGTTGATATCTAACTACACATGTGAGTCACATATTACATGTGCCTCAATTTTCTCACCAGTAAAATGGGAACAAGAGGCCTAGCTTCCTTTTATGGTTTTTAAGAGGATAGAATGACTGAGCATGTGATTCGGACATGGATTACACTGTTCCCTCTCTCTGAACTCATCTCACTGTTAAATATATAGTCATCTTTCTGTGGTCTATTAAATCTGATTCTTCCTAGAATGGTTTTAATTGTAGGAATGAATTTATTTATTTAAAAACTGTTTGTTGGGGCTTTCCAAGATGGTAGGGGAGTGGGTGGACATGGAGTGCATCTCTGTCCAAGGATGCATCAGGAATACCTCTGCAGATGCAAAAGTTCTCACAGAACACTGGCTGAACACTACTAGCAGGAGAACTCAATCACCAGAAAGGACCATATGGAGCCACACTTAACTGGCTAAGATGAAAGAAAGAAGGGAGAAGAAGGACGAGAGCAAGTAGGACCAGACCTACACCACAGGGTGGGGTAGCTGAAGGAAAGGAGAGATTCCCACATCCAGGGAAATCAATTGAGACAGAAGGGAAGAATTTGGGGCTGTCAGTTATGAACCAGCTGGTCTGTGACAGTCTGGATAGAGTTAGAACCGTATGGACAATCTGTGCCACAGTCCTACATACCCTAGACTGGAAGCCACATCCACGGGTATGCAGGGGGTCTGGGAGCTGGAGCCTGGGGATTGGAGAGCAAACCCAGGCGAGGACTGCCGTTGGCTGGGGGGAGATGTCTTAAGGGAATAGGAGGAGAAAATCCACAACAGGGAATGCCTTTGGAGGAAAATTGGACTGCCGTGGAGGCAGGGCACTACTGCTGAGTCACATGCAGGCAGTAGAGTCACCACTGTAGCTTCTCTCTCCCCACACACCAGCCTGGGCTACCTAGCAATAGAGAAGAACCAGCCATGGCTGCCCCTTGCCTGCCTGCCTCTGGAGGTTAGGAAAAGCAATAAATAGAGCCTTATCTCTTGCATCCATGGCCACTGGCTTCCCTGTACGCTGGGCACCACCAGCCTTCCTCAACTCAAGCAGCTATGCTACCTCCATGCCTGGTCCCCACTGCAGCAGACCCAAGTCCTCCAGGGCAGCCTTAGGAGCAGACTCCTGTGAGTGGCCCACATGCAGAGTTGGTGATAAAACCACAAGTGAGCAATAGGGGCCTGGCAATTAAGTAAGAGGATCAAAAACCTTTTCATCAGCTGTTCAAGCTGCAGATTAAATACTCAACATCAACTAAAGACTCTGCATCTATGGAATATATGAGAGTATAACGAGTGCTCCCACAAAAGAAAATGCTCTAGCTCTGGCAGCTGTGGATATTGATGGCAAGCACACATGGGAGAAAAGCCAAATTAGAGTCTCAGCTGTCCTCACAGGGTCCACAGCAGGTCTAGAGATTAGCCCTCCCCAGCATTTGTGGGTCTCTTGGGAAAGCAGTGGAGGGAAATGATTCAAGGTAGGGCAAAGGACACAAATGGCTGAGATCCTAGGAAAACTTTTATTATTGTTTTTGTGTTTTGATTTGTGCCATTATCACTGGGTTGGGAAGATCCCCTGGGGAAGGAAATGGCAACCCACTCCAGTATTCTTGCCTGGAAAATCCCATGGACAGAGGAGCCTGGTAGGCTACAGTCCATGGGGTCACAAAGAGTTGGACACGACTGAGTGATTTCACTTTCTCTTTGGCTATTTTTGAAATTTCTTTATTCTCTGCTGTTGTAATTGCTGTTTTTTTTTTAATTTAAATTTATTGATTTTAATTGGAGGCTAATTATTTTATAATATCGTATTGGTTTTGTCATACATCAACATGAATCCTATTATTATTATTATTTCTATTTAGTTTTGCTGGATTCTTTTTTAACCATACTTTTAATTTTTTAAATCTATCTCTACTTTTACTTTGGTTTTCTGTTCTGTTTTTGGGGGGAGGGGTTGGTTCCTTTTTGTTTTGTGGGGATTTCTTTTATTAAAAAAAATATATATATATATATCTTTTATATACTTTTGTATTAACTTTGCTTTTCTGTTGTTCTTTTTTTTTTATCATTTTTCCATTTGTTTTGTTTTCTTTGCTTTATTCCTCAGTTGGCACTCTGCTTTGGTTTTATTTTCTGTTTTGTATTTTTGTTAGTTTTGTTTTTAATTGGTTGATTTCATTTTGGGTTTCCTTTGCTTGTCTGGTTGCTGTCTTTTACTTTGCTTTCTTGGTTTTGTTTTGGTTTCGTGTGTGTGTGTGTGTGTGTGTGTGTGTGTGTGTGCACACACACATGCATACACATGCTTATATTTCCTTTGCTCTTCTGTTTTTTTAGATTTTGCTTTAACATTTGTCTGGGTTTCTTTTTTATCCCTTTTATTACCATGATGAATGGCTTGTGGGGTATTGATTCCCTGACTGGAAGTCTGGCCTGAGCCTCTAGGGTGGAAGCACTGAGTCCAGGATACTGAACAGAGGATTCCTGGCCCCAGGGACTATTAATAAGTGAGCGCTCCCATAAAGGCCTCCATCCAAATCCAAGACCTAGTTCCACCCAACTGCCTGTAGCACCTAGCACTGCATACCTCATGCCAAACCATAAGCAAGATAGGAACACAAACCAAATCATCAGCAGACAAGCTACCTAAAGTCATACTAAGCCCACAGACACCCCAAAACACATCACTTTACACAACCCTCCCATCAGAGTGAAAAGATTCAGCTCCACCCATCAGAATGCAGACACTTGCCCTCTCTACACAAGCCACTAGACCAGCCTCACCCACTTGGGGGAAAGACCAAAAGCAAAAATTATAACCCTGCAGCTTGGGGAAAGGAAAACTTAAACACATAAAGTTAGACAAAATAAAAAAGACAGAGAAATATTGTGCAGATGAAGGAGAAGGTAAAAACCCACAAGACCAAATAAATAAACAGAAAATAGAAAATTTACAAGAAAAAGAATTCAGAGTAAGCCTAAGGATACTGGAGTGGGTAGCCTGTCCCTTCTCCAGGGGAACTTCCCAACCCAGGAATTGAATCAGGGTCTCCTGCATTGCAGGCAGATTCTTTACCAGCTAAGCTACCAGGGAAGCCCAATGATAGTAAAGATGATACAAAATCTCAGAAATGGAATGGAGCAAATGCAAGAAACACTTAGTAAGAACCTAGAAGAAATAAAGAATAATAATATAAAAAATGATGAACAACACAAAAACTGAATTTAAAATACTCTAGAAGGAATCAACAGCAGAATAACTGAATCAGAAGAATGAATAAATGAGATGGAAGATAGATTGCTGGAAATAACTGAAGCACACTAGAATAAAAAAGAGAGCTAAAATAATTGAGGACAGTCTCAGACACCTCTGAGACAATATTAAATGCACACATTCAAATTATAGGGATCCCAGGGGAGAAAAGAGAGCACACGTGCGAGAGAGAAAGGGGTAAGAAAATATTTGAAGAGATTATAGTTGAAAACTACTCTAACAGGAGAAAGGAAATAGCCAATCAAGTCCAAGAAGCACAGAGAGTTTGATACAGCATACACTCAGTGGAGAAACATGACAGACAATGCACTCTGCGCTGACGGGCAGCAAGCCCTGTCTGTCTAGCTTGAGCAGAAAGCACTGCAACCAAGGACATTGGAGGCAGTCAGGCAGGCGGGGATCAGAAACAGAGACAGACGCAGGTTGTGGGCAAGCCAGGAACCTCGGTTTCCTTCTCCCCGCAAGGTGATAAATAAAGCCAGAAAGTTTAGGGCACTGGTTTGAAGACACCAGCTGGTAGGGAGAGGGAGTGAGCCTAAAGTTCCTGGTCCATGCTTGGGGCCTCTGGGACAGTGTGGAACAAATATTTAGAAATAAGGCTTTATGGTTATTGCTGTTCATTAAGTATCAAGAAATCATCGTAATAAAGATACTCAAGTTGCTGTAAAAAAAAAAAAATTAAACACAAAGAAAAATATTAAAAGCAGCAAGAGTAAAGCAACAAATACTATACAAAGGAATCCCCATAAGTTTAAATCTGATCTTTCTGCAGAAACTCTGCAGGCCAGAAGATAGTGGCAGAATATAATTAAAGTAATGAAAGGAAGAAAACTACAACCAAAAATACTCTACCCAGCAAAGATCTCATTCAAATTCAATGGAGAAATAAAAAATTTTACAGACAAGCAAAGGTTAAGAGAATTCAGCAACATCAAACCAGCTTTACAACATATGATAAAGGAAATCCTCTAGGCAGGAAATATAAGAGAAGGAAAAGACCTATAAAAACATACCCAAAACAATTAAGAAAATGGTAATAAGAACATAAATATTAATAATTACCTTAAATGTACATAGATTAAAAGCTCCAACCAAAAAATACAGATTGACTGAATGAATAAAAAAATAAGACCCATATATAAGCTGTCTACAAGAGATCCACTTTAGACCTAGGGACATGTATAGACTGAAAGTAAGGGGATCAAAATAGACTTTAGAATAAGAACTGTTATACGAGGCAAGGAAGGACAGTACATAATGACCAAGGGATAAATCCAAGAAGATACAAGAATTGTGAATATTTATGTATCCTACGAAGGAGCACCTCAATATATAAAGTAAATGCTAACAGCCATAAAAGGGGAAATCAACAGTAACACAATAACAGTGGGGATTTTGACACCCTACTTACACCAATGAACAAATTATACAGAAAGAAAATTTATAAGGAAATGCAAGCCTTAGGTGACACATGAGAACAGATGGACTTAATTGATATTTACATGACATTCCATCCCAAATCAGCAGAATACACTTTCTTCTCAACTGCACATGACTCTCCAGGATAGATCAGATCTTGGGTCACAAATCAAACCTCCATAAACTTAAGAATATTAAAATCATATTGAGCACCTTTTCTGACCACAATGCTGAGATTAGATATCAATTACAGGGAAAAACTGTAAAAAACACAAACACACGGAGACTAAGCAATACACTTCTAACCAACGAAAAGATCACTAAAGGAACCAAAGAGAAAATAAAAAATACCTAGAAACAAATGACAACAAAAACACACTGACCCAAAACCTATTGGGTGGTTTTGTTCAGTTGCTCAGTCATGTCTGACTCTCTGCGACCCCATGGACTGTAGCTTGCCAGGCTTCCCTGTCCTTCACTGTCTCCCGGATCTTGCTCAAACTCATGTCCATTGAGTCAGTGATGCCATCCACCCATCTCATCCTCTGTCCTCTGCTTTCAATCTTTCCCAGCATCAGGGCCTTTTCTAATGAGTCAGCCCTTTGCATCAAGTTGCCAAAGTATTAGAGCTTCAGCTTCAGCATCAGTCCTTCAATGAATATTCAGGACTGATTTCCTTTAGGATTGACTGACTTGATCTCCTTGCTGTCCAAGGGACCCTCAAGAGTCTTCTCCAGCACCACAATGTAAAGGCATCAATTCCTTGGTGCTCAGCCTTTTATGGTCCAACTCTCACACCCATAAGTTACTGCTGGAAAAACCATAGCTTTGACTAGATGGACCTTTGTTGGCAAAGTGCTGTCTCTGCTTTTTAATACACTCTCCATCACCTGTCCATCACCATCTCCCGGAGTTCACTCAAACTCACGTCCATTGAGTCGGTGATGCCGTCCAGCCACCTCATCCTCTGTCATCCCCTTTTCCTCCTGCCCCCAATCCCTCCAAGCATCAGAGTATTTTCCAGTGAGTCAACTCTTCGCATGAGGTGGCCAAAGTATTGGAGCTTCAGCTTTAGCATCATTCCTTCCAAAGAAATCCCAGGGCTGATCTCCTTCAGAATGGACTGGTGGGATCTCCTTGCAGTCCAAGGGACTCACAAGAGTCTTCTCCAACACCACACTTCAAAAGCATCAATTCTTCGGCACTCAGCTTCCTTGACAGTCCAACTCTCACATCCATACATGACCACTGGAAAAACCATAGCCTTGACTAGATGGACCTTTATTGGCAAAGTAATGTCTCTGCTTTTCAATATGCTGTCTAGGTTGGTCATAACTTTTCTTCCAAGGAGTAAGCATCTTTTAATTTCATGGCTGCAGTCACCATCTGCAGTGATTTTGGAGC
>NW_011494906.1:415298-426917 GCF_000754665.1 Bison bison bison
AAGCATCTTTTAATTTCATGGCTGCAGTCACCATCTGCAGTGATTTTGGAGCCCCCCAAAATGAAGTCTGACACTGTTTCCACTGTTTCCCCATCTATTTCCCATGAAGTGATGGGACCGCATGCCATGATCTTAGTTTTCTGAATGTTGAGCTTTAAGCCAACTTTTTCACTCGCCTCTGTCTAGTAATTCTCAAATTATAGTGAGCAGACATTTCATAAGGCAAGCTTGTTAAAAATGCAGATTTCTAGGCTCATCACTCTTAATCTAACTTGTCAGCTATAGTGTAGGCCCTAAGAATGTTGAGTTTTAAACCAGCTTTTATCTCTCCTCTTTCAAGAGGTTCTTTAGTACCTCTTCACTTTCTGCCATTAGAGTGGTGTCTTCTGAATATCTGAGGTACTTGATATTTCTCCTGGCAATCTTGATTCTAGCTTGAGCTTCATCCAACCCAGCACTTTGGATGATGTCCTCTGCATAGAAGTAAAATAAGCAGGGTGACAATACACAGTCTTGATGTACTTCACAATTTGGAACCAGTCTGGTCTGGTTCTAACTGTTGCTTCTTGACCTGCAAACAGGTTTCGCAGGTGGTAGATAAGGTGGTCTGGTATTCCCATTTCTTTAAGTATTTTCCACAGTATATTATGATCCACACAGTCAAAGGGTTTAGCCTTTGAAGTCAATGAAGCGGAAGTAGATGCTTTTCTGGAATTATATTGCTTTTTCTATGATCCAATGGATGTTGGCAATTTAATCTCTGGTTCCTCTGCCTTTTCTAAATCCAACTTGAACATCTGGAAGTTCTTGGTTCACGTACTGCTGCAGCCTAACTTGGAGAATTTTGAGCATTACTTTGCTACCATGTGAGATGAGTGCAATTGTGCAGTAGTTTGAACATTCTTTAGCATTGCCTTTCTTTGGGATTGGAATGAAAACTGACCTTTTCCAGTCCTGTGGCCACTGCAGAGTTTTCAAAATTTGCTGGCATACTGAATGCAGCACTTTCACGGCATCATCTTTTAGGATTTGAAACAGCTCAACTGGAATTCCATCACCTCCACTAACTTTGTTTATAGTCATGTGTTGTAAGGCCTGCTTGACTTTGGACTCCAGGATGTCTAGCTGGACAGACACTCATTCCAGGATGTGAGCAATCACATCATGGTTATCTGGATCAATAAGATCTTTTTTGTACAGTTCTTCTATGTATTCTTGTCATCTCTTTTTAATATCTTCTTCTTTTTTTAGGTCCATACTCTTTCTGTCCTTTTTTGTGCTCATCTTTGCATGAAATGGTCCCCTGATGTCTCTAATTTTCTTGAAGTGTCTCTAGTTTTTCCCATTCTATTATTTTCCTCTATTTCTTTGCACTGATCATTTAGAAAGGCTTTCTTACCTCTCCTTGCTATTCTTTGGTACTCTGCATTCAGATGGATATATCTTTCCTTTTCTCCTTTGCTTTTGCATCTCTTCTTTTCTCAGCTATTTGTAAGGCCTCCTCATATAACCATTTTGCACTATTGCATTTCTTTTTCTTGGGGATGGTTTTGATCGGTGCCTCCCTACAATGTTACGAACCTCTGTCCATAGATCTTCTGGAACTCTGTCTATCAGATCTAATCCCTGTAATCTATTTGTCACTTCCACTGTATAATTGTAAGCGATTTGATTTAGGTCATACCTAAATGGCCTAGGAGTTTTCCCTACTTTCTTCTATTTAAATCTGAATTTTGCAATAAGGAGTTCATGATCTGAGCCACAGTCAGCTCCTAGTCTTGTTTTTGCTGACGTTATAGAGCTTCTCCATCTTTGCCTACAAAGAATATAATCAATCTGATTTTGGTATTAACCATTGTGATGTCCATGTGTAGAGTCATCTCTTGTGTTGTTGGAAGAGGGTGTTTGCTGTGACCAGTTCATTCTCTTGGCCAAACTCTGTTAGCCTTTGCTCTGCTTCATTATGTACTCCAAGGCCAAACTTGCATGTTATTCCAGGTATATCTTGACTTCCTATTTTTGCATTCTAGTCCCATATGATGAAAAGGACATCTTTTTTGGTGTTAGTTCTAGAAGGTCTTGTAGATCTTCATAGAATTATTCAACATCAACTTCTTCAGCCTTAGTGGTTGAGACATAGACTTGGATTACTGTGATATTAAACGGTTTGCCTTGGAAATGAACAGAGATCATTCTGTCATTTTTGAAATTGCACCCAAGTACTGCATTTTGGACTCTTGTTGACTATGAGGGTTACTCCATTTTTTCTAAGAGATTCTTGCCCTCATTCTGGTCCATTTTGGTTCACTGATTCCTATAATTTTGATGTTCACCCTTGCCATCTCTTGTTTGACCACTTCCAATTTACCTTGATTCATGGACCTAACATTCCAGGTTCCTATGCAATATTGTACTTTATAGCATTGGACTTTACTTTCACCACCAGACACATCCACAGCTAGGCGTTGTTTCCACTTTGGCTCAATCTCTTCATTCTTTCTGGAGCTATTTCTCCACTCTTCTCCAGCAGCATATTGTTCACCTACTGAGTTGTGGAGTTCAACTTTCAATGTCATATCTTTTTGCCTTTTCATACTGTTCATGGGGTTCTCAAGGCAAGAATGCTGAAGTACTTTGCCATTCCCTTCTCAGTGGACCACATTTTGTCAGAACTCTCCACCATGACTTGCCCATCTTATGTGACCCTACATGGCATGACTCATAGTTTCATTGAGTTAGACAAGGCTGTGATCCATGTGATCAGTTTTGGTTAGTTTTCTGACACTGTGGTTTTCATTCTGTCTGCGCTCTGATGGATGAGGATAAGAGGCTTGTGGAAGCTTCCTGATGGGAGGGACTGACTGTGGGGAAATCTGGGTCTTGCATTCAAAACCAATAGAATGCAGCAAAAGCAGTTGTGAGAGTAAAGTTTATAGCAGTACAATTCTACTTCAAGAAACAAGAAAAATCTCAAATAAAGAACCTAAACTTACACCTAAAGCAATTAGAAAAACAAGAATAAAAAGGGGCCAAAGTTAGTAGAAGGAAAGAAATCATAAAAATCAGAGCATAAATAAATGAAGAAAATAATAGTGATGATCAATAAAACTAAAAGCTGCATTAGTATACTGTATTGGTGTTTTTCTTTCTGGTTCACTTCACTCTGTATAATAGGCTCGTTTCATGTTGATGTATGGCAAAACCAATACAATATTGTACAGTAATTAACCTCCAATTAAAATAAATAAATTTATATTTTTTTAAAAAGCTGCTTTTTGAGAAAAATGGATAAACCATTATCCAGACTCATCAAGAAAACAGGAAGAAGACTAAAATCAATAAAACTAGAAATGAAAAAGGAGAAGTTACAAGAGATACCACAAATATACAAAGGATCAAAAGAGACTACTATGAGCAACTATATGCCAATAAAACAGACAATGTGGAAGACATGGAAAAACTCTTAGAAAAGTACAACTTTCCAAGACTGAACCACGAAGAAATAGAAAATATGAACAGACAAATCACAAGCACTGAAATTGAAACTGTGATCAAAAACCTTCCAACAAACCAAAGTCCAGAGCCAGATGGTTTCACTAGTGATTTCTATTATATCATATGTCTAGAGAAAAGCTAATGTCTATCCTTCTCAAACACTTTCAAAAAAATTGCAGAGAGAGGAACACTCCCAAACTCATTCTACAAGGCCATCATCACCCAGATACCAAAACCAGACAAAGACATCACACAAAAAAAGAAAATTACAGGGCAATATCATTGGTGAACATAGATGCAAAAATCCTCAACAGAATACTAGCAAAATGAATCTAACAGCACATTAAAAGGATCATACACTATGATCAAGTGGGGTTTATCCCAGGGATACATGAATGCTTACACAAAAATCAATCAATGTGATACACCATAGTCACAAATTAAAAGATAAAAGCCATAAGACAATTTCCATAGAAGCAGAAAAGTTTTTGACAAAATTCAACACCCGTTTATGATTAACTTCCCAGAAAGTGAGCATAGAAGGAACCTACCTCAATATAATAAAAGCCATATAGGAAAAATACACAGCACACTTTATTTTCAATGGTGAAAAACTGAAAGCCTTTCCTCTAAGACCAGGAACAAAATACGGACGTTCACTCTAGACACTGTTCAACATAGTTTTGGAAGTCCTAGCCACAGCAAGGACATCATGTGAAAAGCCTGGCTAGATGAATCACAAGCTGGAATCAAGATTGCCAGGAGAAATATCAATACCTCAGATATGCAGATGACACCACCCTAATGGCAAAAAGTGAAGAGGAACTAAACAGCCTCTTGATGAAGGTGAAAGAAGAGAGTGAAAAAGCTGGCTTAAAACTCAACATTTAAAAAACGAAGATCATAGCATCTGGTCCCATCACCAGTCCCATTCTAAGGGAATAGAAAAAAAATATTGTAAATAGGTCAGGTAGTTAATTAAATTAAAAAATGTTTTGCTTAGGCCTCACATGATGCCTGCCTTACTTTAAAGCTATTTACCACAGTTCGGTTAAATAGTGTGGAAGTCCTTTTGAAGTCTGATGCGCATGTCTTATGATCAGGATAGTTTTTCCATCCTATCTCGTTACCTATAAGCAGGTAGGAAATACAGTGAATTTACTCTAAAATGTCCAATCTGTATTGACATATCTTGTCAGTGTTTTGACGTTGGTTTTCTAAAACAATCCAATCAATAAATCTTATCTAGGTCTTTAAACAACACTAAAATCATGGCATCTTGTCCCATCACTTCATGACAAATAGAAAGGGAAAAAGTGGAAGCAGTGACAGATTTTATTTTCTTGGGGTCCAAAATCACTGTGGACCTTTGACTGCAACCATGAAATTAAAAGATACTAGCTACTTGAAAGGAAAGCTATGACAAGCCTAGACAGCTTATTAAAAAGCAGAAACATCACTTTGCTGATAGAGGTCCATATAGTCAAAGTTGTAGGTTTTCCAGTAATCACGGGCGCATGTGAGAATTGGACCATAAAGAAGGCTGAGCACCAAAGGAATTGATGCTTTTGAACTGTGGTGCTGGCGAAGACTCTTGAGAGTCCCTTGGACAGCAAGATCAAACCAGTCAATCCTAAAGGAAATCAACCCAAAATATTCACTGAAAGGACTGATGCTGAAGCTGAAGCTCCAATACTTTGGTTACCTGATGTGGAGAAATGATTCATTGGAAAAGACTTGGTACTCGGAAAGATTGAAGGCAAAAGGAGAAGGAGGAGGCAGAGGATAAGATGGTTAGATAGCACCACTGACTCAATAGACATGAATTGGAGGAAACCCCAGAAGACAGTGGAAGGCAAAGGAGCCTAGCATGCTACAGTCTTTGAGGTTGCAAAGAGTCAGAGATGACTTAGCAAACGAATGACAACAAATCTGCTCCTGGAATCTCAAATTGTATAGAATGAACAGATGAGAAATATGAGTTTTATATCCTAACAATAAGAAAGGGCCCAGGGAATAAGGCAGTCAATATATTCCAATTCAATATGTATTTTCACCCCAGTTCCCTTAAGTCAGAGTGAGAGAGAAGACTTTTACCTTGAGAAGAGAAAGAAGGCAAAGAAAGGTACAGACACCACCAGCTGTAGGGTGCGCCACTCTCGAAAGACAAAAGCCAGTCCTCCCAGCATCATCTGTCCAATACTAAGGGCACAGGATAACAGTGTTATTACCATGGCTTTTGACTGGGATCTGGTCCACTCTGTAACTGAAAGAAACAAAATTGAGGTAGTAATGTTAGATGAAGAAATTTCAAGGTTTGGAAAATGGAGGAGATCAAAATTATCAACTTACCGAGCATACCGCTATTTGATAAGATGACCACAGCAGAACAACCTGACCAGAAGCGTAGGGAGCAGTAAATGAGGAAGGTGGGAGCAAAGGCTGCACAGGTCCCAGAGATGGCCAGCTGGAGCAAACAGCACCTGAGAATCAACTTCCGCCCAAACCTAAGAAACAGAAGGCAGTTAGAATATGAAAGCAATGATAATTTGGGGCAAAACATTAAGAAAGCAAAAGCATACACTGAAATGTAAAGAATGCTTTAACAAATGATTCTTTGTACCTGAATGCTTGAAAAATCAAGAGCTAAATCAGCAATGGAAATCTCCTCAAATAACATTCCTTGCTACAAATGTACACTAGCAATACCAAAATTTCATCCTCCAATCACCAATGGACTCTGTCATCTAGCATATAAAGAGAACTACAGTGTTGGAAATTGTAACATACTGTAAGCACATATTGTACTAACTTACATATTTAACAAACTAGATAGACTATCCAGTGTGTAGACCACAAGAGAGCTAAAAGTGTACTTGGGTCTCTAGAATCAGGCAGATTAAGGCTAACTGATACAAAAGACTGGTGGGAAATGCAACAAAGTTGTAAGAGGTTTATGTAAGGACCACTCTTTGTTGAATTTGGATTTATTAGTCTCAAGCAATATTTTTTTTCTAGAACAGAATGTAAAAGCACTACAACACAGATAGAGGATATTATATAAATCTCTCAGAGAAAAGAACTATGTAAGATGGAGAATGAACAGGAAAAGATAAAGAACAAAGAAGGAAAAATAAATTTTCTGTTTCATTGAGGGTCATGAAAACAGAGTCTTAGTGGAGACATCTAGGACTAAATAGGATATGCAAATCTATATATCCAGTAATAAAAACAGATAAACACATTTGGGATAAGGAATTCCTCTGCAATATTTAAATGGAATTCTTAAGTTATTCAAACAGTTCCTCCAAAAACAGAAAATGTACAACATAGGAACAAACACATCAAATAATCATATATGTAATCATTATCATAAAGAAAATAATTTAGAAAACACAAAATGACTTGATAGACAAAAATTGTAGCAATCATATCAAACTAATTTCAACTGATAGAAATTACCAGAATGGATTCTTTGAAAACTTAATTTTTTGCTTTTCCTGCATCATAGGCATATTCTTTACCATCTGAGCCACCAGGGAAGTCCATGCTTCCCACAATAGTACTTAAATTATTATAGATTAAAACTAAATTGACAAAAAATATATACAACACAAATAGTAATAATAATAAGCTGGAATATTTATACTAACATCAAATAAATTTCAAAGCAAAATACATTTCCAGAAATAATAATGCTAAAGATGTCAAATGTATCTCTTTTTTTAATTTAAATTTATTTATTTTAATTAGAGGCTAATTACTTTACAATATTGTATTGGTTTTGCCATACATCAACATGAATCCGCCACGGGTGTACATGTGTTCCCAATCCTGAACCCCCCTCCCACCTTCTTCCCCATATTTTCTTTGATATGGACCATCTTTTAAAGTCTTTTATTAAATATTGCTTCTGTTTTATGTTTTGGTTTTTAGTCCTCAAAGCATATGGGATCTTAATTTCCTGACCAGGGATCAAACTGACAATCCTTGCACTGGAAGGTAAAGTCTTAACCACTGGGCTGCCAGGGAAGTCCTTATGCTACTTTTCCAATAGCGCTTGCTGAGGATCATTCCATACATGGATGTAGTTTTTTATGTGTTCAGGTGGGAGGGTGAATTACATATCCTCTTGAACTACCATCTCACTGTTATTTCTGATTTTTACTCTTTGTTATTCTAGTTATCCTAGTGTGTTTGAACTGGTTTCAATTTAGATTTTTTAAAATATAAATTTATTTATTTTAATTGGAGGCTAATTATTTTACAACATTGTATTGGTTTTGCCATACAATTTAGATTTTTTAAGTTGGAGTATAGTTGACTTACAATGTTGTGCTAGTTTCTGCTGTACAGCAATGTGAGTCAGTTATACATAAACATGTTGTTGTTCAGTTACTAAGTCGAATTCAACTCTTTGTGACCCCAAGGACTGCAGCAAAACAGGCTTTCCTGTCCTTTGTTATCCCCCAGAATTTGCTCAGACTCATGTCCATTGAGTCACTGATGCCATCCAACCATCTCATCCTCTGTTACTCCCTTCTCCTCCTGCCTTCAATCTTTTCCAGTATGAAGGTCTTTTCCAAAGAATCAGCTCTTTGCATCAGGTGGCCAGTGTTGGAGCTTCAGCCTCAGCATCAGTCCTTCCAATGAATATTCAGGGTTGATTTCCTTTAGGGTTGACTGGTTTGATCTCCTTGCTGTCCAAGGTACTCTACTCTTTTCTAGATTCTTTTCCCATATAGGTTATTACAGAGGGCGGAATAGAGTTCCCTCTGCTGTGTGTGTACATGTGTGTTAGTCACTCAGTTGTGTCCAACTCTTTGCAACCCAATGGATTGTAGCCCACCAAGTTCCTCTGTCCATCGGATTCTCCAGGCAAAAATCCTGGAGTGGGTTGCCATTCCCTTCTCCAACTCCCTCTGCTATACAGTAGGTCTTTCAGCTCAGTTCAGTTCAGTTACTCAGTCATGTCCGACTCCCCTGGCCCAGAGCACACCAGGCTTCCCTGTCCATCACCAACTCCCAGAGTTTACTCAAACTCATGTCCATTGAGTCAGTGATGCCATCCAACCATCTCATCCTCTGTCGTCCCCTTCTCCTCCTACCTTCAATCTTTTCCAGCATCAGGGTCTTTTCAAATGAGTCAACTCTTCGCATCACATGGCCAAAGTATTGGAGTTTCAGCTTCAACATCAGTCCTTCCAATGAACCCTCAGGACTGATCTCCTTTAGGATGGACTGGTTGGATCTCTTTGCAGACCAAGGGATCCTCAAGAGTCTTCTCCAACACCACAGTTCCAAAGCATCAATTCTTTGGCGCTCAGCTTTCTTTATAGTCCAACTCTCACATCCATACATGACTACTGGAAAAGCGATAGCCTTGACGAGACAGACTTTTGTTGACAAGGTAATGTCTCTGCTTTTTAATATGCTGTCTAGGTTGGTCACAGCTTACCTTCCAAGGAGTAAGCGTCTTTTAATTTCATGGCTGCAGTCACCATCTGCAGTGATTTTGGAGCCCCAAAAAATAAAGTCAGCCACTGTTTCCCCATCTATTTGCCATGAAGTGGTGGGACCGGATGCCATGATGTCAGTTTTCTGAATGTTGAGCTTTAAGCCAACTTTTTCACTCTCCTTTTTCACTTTCATCAAGAGGCTTTTTAATTCTTCTTCACTTTCTGCCATAACAGTAGTGTCACCTGCATATCTGAGGTTACTGATATTTCTCCCGGAAATCTTGATTCCATCTTGTGCTTCACCCAGCCCAGCATTTCTCACAATGTACTCTGTATATAAGCTAAATAAGCAGGGTGACAATATACAGCCTTGACGAACTCCTTTTCTTATTTGGAGCCAATTTGTTGTTCCATGTCAAGTTCTAACTGTTGCTTCCTGACCTGCATACAGATTTTTTTTTTTAAACTTTACATAATTGTATTAGTTTTGCCAAATATCAAAATGAATCCATCACAGGTATACATGTGCTCCCCATCCTGAACCCTCCTCCCTCCTCCCTCCCCATACCATCCCTTGGGTCGTCCCAGTGCACTAGCCCCATGCATCAAGTATCGTGTATCAAACCTGGACTGGCATCTCATTTCATACATGATATTTTACATGTTTCAATGCCATTCTCCCAAATCTTCCCACCCTCTTCCTCTCCCACAGAGTCCATAAGACTGTTCCATACAGATTTCTCAAGAGGCAGGTCAAGTAGTCTAGTATTCCCATCTCTTTCAGAACTTTCCACAGTTTATTGTGATCCACACAGTCAAAGGCTTTGGCATAGTCAATAAAGAAGAAATAGATGTTTTTCTGAAACTCTCTTGCTTTTTTTATGAGTAGGTCTTTATTAGTTACCTATATTATATGTTGGGGTTTCAATAGTTTTGATTGGTATGGCTTAATAAGTGATGCTGTTGTGCTTCTTTTCATGTGCTTCTTACAAGTTGTATATCTTCTTTGTAAAGAAATGTATCTATTCAAATCCATTGGTAATTTGTCCACTTAATTGAGGTATAATTGACAAAAGCAAATAAAATTGCCTATATGTACCTCATGAGAAGAGTTGACTCATTGGAAAAGACTCTGATGCTGGGAGGGATTGGGGGCAGGAGGAGAAGGGGACAACAGAGGATGAGATGGCTGGATGGCATCACCGACTCAATGGACGTGAGTTTGAGTGAAGTCCAGGAGATGGTGATGGACAGGTGATGGAGAGTGTATTAAAAAGCAGAGACAGCCACCAGGGAAGTCCATGCTTCCCACAATAGTACTTAAATTAGATAAGGACATTACAAGAAAATGAAAGACCAACATCTCTGCTGAATATAGATGCAAAAATTTCTTAACAAGATATTAGAAACCGAATTCAACAGCACACTAAAAGGATTATACACTAGGATCAAGTGGGATTTAGCCCTAGGATGCCTGGAGTTCAACATACACAATTCAATGTATGTGATATACATTAATATAATGAAAAATAAAAATAATATGATCATCTCAAAAGATGTAGGAAAAGCCATTTGACATAATACAATATCTTTTCGTGATAAAAATACTCAATCAATTGGGGATAGAAGCAATGCACATCAACATTATGATGAGTCTTCAGATAATAGCATACTTCGTATGGACAGGTTGAAAGATTTTCCTCTCAGTTTAGGAGGGGAAAGGAGGTGCCAGCTCACACCCCTCCTATCAACATAATCCTGGAAGCCCTAGTCAGACCTATAAGGCAAGAAAAAAGCAAAAAGCATCCACTGGAAAGGAGGAATTATATTGACTTTGCATATGATATGAAATTATATATATAAAATTCTGAAAACTTACAAAAAATTTTTCAACTCACTAAAAGTGGACTAAAGACTTAAACATTACCCCAAAACAGTAAAACTCCTGGAAGAAAGAAAAGGAAAATCTCCTTGGCAATAGTATCTTAGATATAATAGCCATCAGAACCAGCATGAGGATATATCTCACTGTTCTTTTGATTTCTCTTTCTCTGGTTATTAGTGATGTTAAGAGTCTTCTCATAGACTGATTGACTATTTTTATATGTTCTTTGGAGAAATATCGACTGAGGTCCTATGCCATTTTAAATATCAGGATATTTGAGAGCTTTTCTTATTTGTTGTAATAGTTTCTTTGGATATTAATTCTTTATCAGACATATGTCCTTCAAATATTTTCTCTTATTCTGTAGGTTTCCATTTCATTTTGCTGGTCATTTTCTTTGCAATGGAGAAGTTTCTGGTTTGACATAACCCCACTTGTCTATTTTTGCTTTTGATACCAATGTCCAGAGCTTTTTATCTATTTTTAGTTCAAAATCTTTGACTGAGCTATAAGTTTCCTGCTTCTTCACTGAATTTTCTTCTCTCATTTTCTGTCATAACATACTAACAAACACATATCTATAAGCATCACCACACATCAGTATTATCTAACACATGTACACCCGTGGTGGATGCATGTTGATGTATGGCAAAACCAATACAATATTGTAAAGTAAAAAAAAATAATAATAATAAAATAAATTGATCAATCAGCATTGGTTTTGAATCATCATAAAAGGCTCAGTCAGAAGACTGGCCAATATGAGCACTTCAGCTCTGA
>NW_011494906.1:427017-443549 GCF_000754665.1 Bison bison bison
AATCTGCCACAGGTATACCCGCGTTCCCCATCCTGAACCCTCCACCCTCCTCCCTCCCCTACCCTCCCTCTGGGTCGTCCCAGTGCACCAGCCCCAAGCATCCAGTACCGTGCATTGAACCTGGACTGGTGACTCGTTTCATACATGATATTATACATGTTTCAATGCTATTCTCCCAAATCTCCTCACCCTCTCCCTCTCCCACAGAGTCCATAAGACTGATCTATACATCGGTGTCTCTTTTGCTGTCTCGTACACCGGGTTATTGTTACCATCTTTCTAAATTCCATATATATGCATTAGTATACTGTATTGGTGTTTTTCTTTCTGGCTTACTTCACTCTGTATAATAGGTTCCAGTTTCATCCATCTCATTAGAACTGATTCAAATGTATTCTTTTATGAATTACACACAGGTGATACATTCAGAGTTCACAATTTTCAGATGTAAGAAGAAATGATATTAGGCTTACAGACAAGGGATATTTTAAGCTTTCCACTTCTCCTACAGAGGACTTGATGTGTGGCTGCCACAGTTGTTCTCTTACTTTTGGATGACCACTGCCAGGTACAAGATAACCCAAACGTCTCACAACACAAATTATATCACCTGAGGTTTACAGATTAGTTAACTCATCTGGAAGTATTACCTCTAATGAGGTTTTTAAGCAAAACCAAACATCCAGGTTATAGTCACAATTATTTCTTAATTCAGCTTCAGAACCATCTCACTAAACACCAAAGTTTTCTAGAAATGAATATGGGGGGTACTGTGACAGCAGGACCAATATGAGAACCCACAGGCATTTAGCTCACAGAGTCAAGGAGTGAATTAACATAGAGTCATAACATATAAACCCACAATATTGTTTCTCTAAAAAGATTGAACCTCCTGTCTTGAAGCACCTTACTCTCACTTCTCATTGGTAATTTCTGCTCATCTTTACAAATGAAGTTTACGTAACCCTCCTCTACTGTTCTGAAATGCCCCCCGACCTAAGAAAGATGTTATTTCTGTGTCCAGTACAATGAGCTCTGTGACCCCCGAAAATTGCATTTGTAACAATGAGTCTAATTCTCCATTTCCGTCTATAGTCCCTAGAAACCAACAGTATAAACTGCCTATTGGAACTCAATAAAGACTTCTTTATGAAAGAGTTAATAGAAAACTGTGAAACTACCCAGAGGAAGGGCAGCAGTGATGTGGAGACACTCACCTGTCTGAGAGAAGGCCGTATATGAGGCCTCCCACCAGCATTCCAGCCATGTATAGGGATTGACCCACTGATTTCTGTGACAGATGGTCACAAATGAGGTCCCACTGGAAGAGAAGGAAACCAGCACAGAGGAGCTTCACAGCTTCTTATATCCCTCAACGAACATTCACTCACTCTAACAACCCTCAGAGAACACAGCTTCTGATTTCCTTTGAACATTTACTCACATATATTACTCAAGTCTCAGCTTAAGCACGGAATTCTCTAAATCCTCAACTAAATCCTCTAAGTTCTATCATGGCAAATCATACTCACGTAGCACTGTGTGCCTCACTGGTTCTCAAACTTTGCCACACACTGAAAATATTGAGGGGATTTTTGTTTCATTACTGATGCCTAGATTTTACACATGGAATAAAATGTATTTGGTTTGTTTCTTTCATAAGAATCCAGGACATGGAATTTTTTTAATAAATATAAGTATTTCCGACTTGCACAGAGGCTAAGAACACGTGACCAAGAATAATTTTCCACAATTTATATCAAGTACTAACTTGGCTAAATACAAAAATTCACACAAAACTTAAGTTTTGTGATAGTAAAATCCATAATCAGTTTGTTAATTTCAGTGTCCTCAAATTGTAAGTAATTGACAATTTTAAAAAATCAGCAATCACTATTTGCTAAAAGAATGAATAAAAGCTGGCTACCTGAATAATGAACCTGTGTTTATTTTACATTATTCTAAACACAGAGAACAAGTACTCACAAGAGGTAAATGAGGCCTTTACCTCAGTCACGATGGTGGAGGAGAACAAGCTGTGGTCATATACCCAGCCATCCACACAGGGCTCCGTGTCCAGGTCAGTCATGTTGGGGAAGGTCCCATTCAGGTGAAGGAGTTGCCACTGAGCGTGGAGGAAACGATGACACTTCTCTGGCTTCAAGTTCGAATCCAGTGGGATGGAAATTCTTAGGAGGACATCAGGGCTGAGGATCCCTGTGTCATTACCAGAGACAGTGGCATTATCAAGAATGTGGACCCAGCAGCGATGACCAGGAATGGCTGCTGTGAAGTTC
Organism: Bison bison bison; assembly: GCF_000754665.1. Taxonomy (NCBI): domain Eukaryota; kingdom Metazoa; phylum Chordata; class Mammalia; order Artiodactyla; family Bovidae; genus Bison; species Bison bison. Next base: position 429,315 of record NW_011494906.1, read on the forward strand.
TCCAACAGTGAGTGACAGACTACTATCATGTAAGTGGGGAGAACAAAAACCACCTGGACAATCTGGAATTTCCCCAGGCCACCAACTTTATCCAGGAGCTCCTCAAAGGCCATTGTGAACAGGTGATCCTCAAGAAGAGTTACAATGACATCAAAGCTGCAACTTCAAAGGGAGAAAACAGCATCTTTTCATTAATTCACATTAAATCTATGTGACCTCATGTCAGGTTCTCCTCACTACCGAGTGGATCCAACTCACCTCACTACTACAATAGAGAAATGAAAACAGTTTCCCTAGTCCTTTTGGAAGCATAGGATGTTCACTTTTTAATAGTCATAGGGAAAATTATTTACCAAAGATTCTTGTGTCTGATGAACATTAAATCTGTTTAAAGATTTACTCTCTGATGTGCTTGTCCTCAGTGATTCTGTATCATCAACAGTGAACTTTGGCATGTACATGGTCTCCAAACAAGTTAAAATAAACCTGCTGTAAGTATTCAGTCATTTTCAGAAGATGGAAAGGACAGAATTGAACTGCTTCATGGGTTTTCTGTGGAAAGAACAAAAAAGGAAGGGTTTTACTTGTTTATATGGACTTTGCTGCTGCTGTTCACTTGCCAAGCCATGTCCAACTCTTTGTGACCACATGGACTGCAGCACACCAGGCTCTATCCTCCACTAATTCCCAGAGTTTGCTGAAACTCATGTCCACTCAGTCAGTGGTGCTATCTAACCTCTCATCCTCTGCCACCCCCTTCTCCTTTTGCCTTCAATCTTTCCCAGCATCAGGGTCTTTTCCAATGAGTCAGCTTTTGCCATCAGGTGTTCATAGTAGTGGAGCTTCAGCTTCAGCATCGGTCCTTCTAATGAATATTCAGGGTTGATTTCCATTAGGATTTACTGGTTTGATCTTATTACTGTCCAAGGGACTCTCATCACTCTTCTCCAGCACCATGATTCAAAAGCATAAATTCTTTGGTGCTCAGCCTCCTTTATAGTTCAACTATCACATCCATACATGACTACTGGAAAAACCATAGCTTTTACTAAATGGACCTTTGTCAGCAAAGTGATGTCTCTGCTTTTTAATACACTGTCTAAATTTGTCATGGCTTTCCTTCCAAGGAGCAAATGTCTTTTAATTTCATGCCTGCCTTTCTTGTCTGCAGTGATTTTGAAGCCTAAGAAAATAAAATCTCTCACTGCTTCCACTTTTTGCCTCCATTTGCTATGAAGTGATGGGACAAGATGCCATGATCTTAGTTTTTGAATGCTGAGTTTCAAGCCAGCTTTTTCACTCTTTCACTGCCATCAAGACACTCTTTAGTTCTCTTTACTTTCTGCCATTAGAATGCTATCATCTGCATATCTGATGTTGATATTTTTCCTGACAATCTTGATTTCAGCTTGTAATTCATCCAGCCCAGCAGTTCACATGATGTATTCTGCACAGAGGTTAAATAAGCAGGGTGACAATGTGCAGCCTTGTCGTACTCTTCTCTCAATTTTGAACTAGTCAGTTTTTCCATGTAAGGTTCTAACTGTTGCTTCTTGACCTGCAAACAAGTTTCTCAGGAGACAGGTAAGGTGGTCTGATACTCCCATCTCTTTAGGAATTTTCCACAGTTTGTTGTGGTCCACACAGTTAAAGGCTTTAGCTTAGTCAGTGAAGCAGAAATAGATGTTTCTTTGGAACTCCCTTGCTTTCTCCAAGATAAAACAAATCTTGGCAATTTGATCTCTGGTTCCTCTGCCTTTTCTAAATCCAGCTTGTACATCTCTAAGTTCTCAATTCATATACCGTTGAAGTCTAACTTGAAGGATTTTGAGCCTGCTAGTATGTGAAATGAGTACAGTTGTGTGGTGTTTGAGCATTCTTACTTTGCCAACAAAGGTCCGTCTAGTCAAGACTATGGTTTTTCCAGTAGTCATGTATGGATGTGAGAGTTGGACTGTGAAGAAAGCTGAGAGCTGAAGAATTGATGCTTTTGAACTGTGGTGTTGGAGAAGACTCTTGAGAGTCCCTTGGACTGCAAGGATATCCAACCAGTCCATTCTAAAGGAGATCAGTCCTGGGTGTTCTTTGGAAGGAATGATGCTAAAGCTGAAACTCCAGTACTTTGGCCACCTCATGCAAAGAGTTGACTCATTGGAAAAGACTCTGATGCTGGGAGGGATTGGGGGCAGGAGGAAAAGGGAACGACAGAGGATGAGATGGCTGGATGGCATCACTGACTCAATGGACTTGAGTTTGGGTCAACTCCAGGAGTTGGTGATGGACAGGGAGGCCTGACGTGCTGCAATTCATGGGGTCGCAAAGAGTCGGACACGACTGAGCAACTGAACTGAACTGAACTGAGCATTCTTTGACATTGCCTTTCTATGGGACCAGAATGAAAACTGACCTTTTCCCTGTGGCCATTGCTGAGTTTTCCAAATTTACTGACATATTGAGTGCAGCATTAACAGCATCATCTTTTAGGATTTGAAATAGCTCAGCTGGAATTCCATCACCTCCGCTAGCTTTGTTTGTAGTAATGCCTCCTAAGACACACTTGACTTCAAACTCCAGGATGTCCAGCTCTAGTTAAGTGGTGGCACCATCATGGTTATCCAGGTCATTAAGACCTTTCTTGTATAGTTCTTCTGTGTATTCTTGCCACCTCTTTTCAATATCTTCTGCTTCTGTTAGGTCCTCACCATTTCTATCCTTTATCGTGCCCATCCTTGCATGAAATGTTCCCTTGATATCTACAATTTTCTTGGAGAGATCTCGTCTTTCCCATTCTATTGTTTTCCTCAATTTCTTTGCATTGTGAGATGTGGCTTCAATCCCTGGTTCAGGAAGATCGCTTAGAGGAGGAAAATAGCAAAGATCCCTTAGAGGAGGAAAATAGAAAACCACTCCAATATTCTTGCCTGAAAAATTCCATGGACAGAGGAACCTGGAAGGCTACAGTCCAAAGTGCCCCAAAGAGTCAGACACCACTCAGCAGCTAAGCACTTGTACTATTACTGCTTCTTGCTATTCTCTGGAATGCTACATTCAGTTGAGTATATCTTTTTGTTTCTCCTTTGCCTTTCACGTCTCTTCTGTCCTCAGATAACCACTGAGGCTATCTGAGACAACCACTTTGCCTACTTGCATTGCTTTTCCTTAGGGATAGCTGCCTCCTGCATGGTGTTACAAATCTCTGTCCATAATTCTACAGGCACTCTGTCTACCAGATCTAATCCCTTGAATCTATTCATCACTTCTACTGTATAATCATAAGCTATTTAAGTAATACCTGAGTAGTCCAGTGGTTTTCCCTACTTTCTTCAATTTAAGCCTGAATTTTGTAATAAGAAGTTCATGATCTGAGCCACAGTCTTGTTTTTGCTGACTGTATAGAGCTTCTCCATATTTGGCTGCAAAGAACATAATCAGTCTGATTTTGGTATTGAGCATCTGGTGATGTCCATGTGTAGAGTCACCTCTTGGGTTGTTGGGAAAAGGTGTTTGCTATGACTAGCATGTTCTCTTGACCAAACTCTGTTAGCCTTTGACCTGCTTCATTTTGTACTCCAAGGCCAAACTTTCCTGTTATTCCAGGTATCTCTTGATTTTCTACTTTCACATTCCAATCCTATATGATGAAAATGATATCTTTTTCTTTTCTTTTTTTTTTTTGGTGTTAGTTTTAGAAGGTGTTGTAGAACCAGTCAACGTCAGCTTTTTTGGCATCAGTGGTTGGGACATAGACTTGGATTACTATGATGTTGAGGTGGTTTGCTTTGAAAATGAACTGAGATCATTCTGTGTTTTTTGAGATTGCATCCAGGTACTGCATTTCAGACTGTTTTGTTGACTATGAGGGCTACTCCATTTCTTCTAAGCCATTCTCGTTCACAGTAGTAGATACAGTGGTCATCTAAATTAAAATCACCCACTCCCATCCATTTTAGTTCACTGATTTCTAAAATTTTGATGTTCACTCTTGCCATTTCCTGCTTGCCTACATCCAACTTATCTTGATTCAAGGACCTAATGTTCCAGGTTCCTACACAACATTGTTTTTTACAGCATTGGATTTACTTTCACCACCAGACACACCCACAACTGAGCATTGTTTCTGCTTTGGCCCAGCCACTTCATTCTTTCTGCAGCTATTTATAACTGCCCTCCACTCTTCCCCAGTAACACATGGGACACCTTCTAACATGCAGTGGAGGGTATGGAGGGGGAAGAGAAGAGGCAGCATTGTAAGTTGGAGAACAGAGTACAGGGTGCATAAACTGGGAGACTGATCCCCCTTTGAAGTCAGAGTTAAATGAACTTGGACGGCCAGGAAATTCCAAGGATTCGCTTGGTAGTTACAGTCTCACATTTCCTGGAAAAGTGACTAACCACATTCAGTGACTTGAGTCCAAAGTGCAAAACAGAGAGAAGTTACTCCCAACCACACATCTAAGTGCACAGAGTTGTGTAGGTGACACATGGCAGTTTCAAGGAGCGCGGATGGGATGGGATTGGCTCTTGTTCAGCATCTTCGTCTCCTGCCTATCCAACTCCATGCACTTCCCAGTCTCACAGAGAAGGACCTTGTATAGGGAAAGGCCAGTCTATTCAGAATACTTTTTCATGGAGGAAGGCTATTTAAGAAGTCTTTGGGTGATCCTTGGCCTTAGAATTGGTATGCCCAGAGGGTCTCCATGGCAGGATAAGGTGTGGGAGCTTGATTCAAGGAGGGCTCTGATTAGCCCCTAAGGAAGAAGGTCTGGGGTTAGGAGGGGCTGCTGGGCCTCCACAAGCTGAAGTGAGGAGCCCTTGGGAGGAATGGACCTTGCCAACTTGGCTAGGTCTTACTGTAAACTGGGACCTAGAAGGTCCCAGCTTTAGCTTCATGGAGATAGGAAGGGGTAGTGAGATGAGGTTCCTGTAAGTCCCACTTCCCTAAAGCCATTGCCATGGAAAACTACTTCTACCTTCCTGGCAGGACAAGGAAATTTGCAAATGTATACAAATATTTTCTCCTATAGAGAAATAGTTCTCCTCACTATAGAATATTTTATGTTTTATGTATCCTAGCTAACTTATTCTTCTTCTTCCTTTTTTTTTTTTTTTGACTCTCTGATTTATTTTATTTTCCTAAGTATTTGTTTGAGCATTCTTTGGCATTGCCTTTCTTTGGGATTGAAATGAAAACTGACCTTTTCCAGGCCTGTGGCCACTGCTGACTTTTCTAAATTTGCTGGCATATTGAGTGCAGCACTTTCACAGCATCATCTTTGGGGATTCGAAATAGCTCAACTGGTATTCTGTCACCTCCACTAGCTTTGTTTGTAGTGATGCTTTCTAAGGCCCACTTGACTTCACATTCCAGGATGTCTGGCTCTAGGTGAGTGATCACACCATTGTGATTATCTTGGTTGTGAAGCTCTTTTTTGTACAGTTCTCCTGTGTATTCTTGCCACTTCTTCTTAATATCTTCTGCTTCTGTTAGGTAAATACCATTTATGTCCTTTATCAAGCCCATCATTGCATGAAATATTCCCTTGGTATCTCTAATTTTCTTGAAGAGATCTCTAGTCTTTCCCATTCTGTTGTTTTCCTCTATTTCTTCGCACTGATCACTGAGGAAGGCTTTCTTATCTCTTCTTGCTATTCTTTGGAATTCTGCATTCAGATGCTCATATCTTTCCTTTTCTCCTTTGCTTTTCACTTCCCTTCTTTTCACAGCTATTTGTAATACCTCCTCAAACAGCCGCACAATTGCATTCATCTCACATGCTAGTAAAGTAATGCTCAAAATTCTCCAAGCCAGGCTTCAGAAATACATGAACTGTGAACTTCCAGATGTTCAAGCTGCTTTTAGAAAAGGCAGAGGAACCAGAGATCACATTGCCAACATCCACTGGATCATGGAAAAAGCAAGAGAGTTCCAGAAAAACATCTATTTCTGCTCTATTGACTATGCCAAAGCCTTTGACTGTGTGGATCACAATAAACTGTGGAAAATTCTTCAAAAGATGGGAATACCAGACCATCTGGTATTGAAAAAATACCTTGAAAAACCTATATGCAGGTCAGGAAGCAACAGTTAGAACTGGACATGGAACAACAAACTGGTTCCAAATAGGAGAAGGAGTATGTCAAGGCTGTATATTGTCACCCTGCTTATTTAACTTGTATGCAGAGTACATCATGAGAAACACTGGGCTGGAGGAAGCACAAGCTGGAACCAAGATTGCTGGGAGAAATATCAATAACCTCAGATATGCATATGACACCACCCCTATGGCAGAAAGTGAAGAGGAACTAAAAAGCCTCTTGATGAAAGTGAAAGAGGAGAGTGGAAAAGTTGGCTTAAAAGTATACAAGCAATAAATTCTGGAGAGGGTGTGGAGAAAAGGGAACTCTCTTACACTGTTGGTGGGAATGCAAACTAGTACAGCCACTGTGGAGAATAGTGTGGAGATTCCTTAAAAAACTGGCAATAGAACTGCCTTATCACCCAGCAATCCTACTGCTGAGCATACACACCAAGGAAGCCAGAATTGAAAGAGACACATGTTCATACCCAAATGTTCATCACAGCACTGTTTATAATAGCCAGGACATGGAAGCAACCTAGATGTCCATCAGCAGATGAAGGATAAGAAAGCTGTGGTACATATACACAATGGAGTTATTACTCAGCCATTATAAGAATCCATTTGAATCAGTTCTAATGAGGTGGATGAAACTGGAGCCTATTATACAGAGTGAAGTAAGCCAGAAAGAAAAACACCAATACAGTATACTAATGCATATATATGGAATTTAGAAAGATGGTAACAATAACCCTGTATGGGAGACAGCAAAAGAGACACAGATGTATAGAACAGTCTTTTGGACTCTGTGGGAGAGGGCGAGGGTGGGATGATTTGGGAGAATGGCATTGAAACATGTATAATATCATATAAGAAAAGAATCACCAGTCCAGGTTCGATTCATGATACTGGATGCTTGGGGCTGGTGCACTGAGACGACCCAGAGGGATGGTATGGGGAGGGAGGAAGGAGAGGGGTTCAGGATGGGGAACATGGGTATACCTGTGGAGGATTCATGTTGATGTATGGCAAAAACAATACAATACTATAAAGTAATTAACCTCCAATTAAAATAAATAAATTTATATTTTTAAAAAGTTGGCTTAAAACTCAACATTCAGAAAACTAAGATCATGGCATCTGGTCCCATCACTTCATGGGAAACAGATGGGGAGACAGTGGAAACAGTGTCAGACTTTATTTTTGGGGGCTCCAAAATCACTGAAGATGGTGACTGCAGCCATGAAATTAAAAGACGCTTACTCCTTGGAAGGAAAGTTATCACCAACCTAGATAGCATATTCAAAAGCAAAGACATTACTTTGCCAACAAAGGTCCATATAGTCAAGGCTATGGTTTTTCCAAGGGTCATGTATGGATGTGAGAGTTGGACTGTGAAGAAGGTTGAGCACCAAAGAATTGATGTTTTTGAACTGTGGTGTTGGAGAAGACTCTTGAGAGTCCCTTGGACTGCAAGGAGATCCAACCAGTCCATTCTAAAGGAGATCAGTCCTGGGTGTTCATTGGAAGGACTGATGCTGAAGCTGAAACTCCAGTACTTTGGCCACCTCATGTGAAGAGTTGACTCATTGGAAAAGACCCTAACGCTGGGAGGGATTGGGGGCAGGAGGAGAAGGGGATGACAGAGGATGAGATGGCTGGATGGCATCACTGACTCGATGGACATGAGTTTGAGTAAACTCCAGGAGTTGGTGATGGACAGGGAGGCCTGGCATGCTGCGATTCATGGGGTTGCAAAAATCGGACACGACTGAGTGACTGAACTGAACTGAACCGAAAGCAATTTCATTTTGGGAGGTCTGTTTTTAAAAACCCAGTGGCCCAATGGCCCTTAAAAAGTTGATCTGGTTTTATTCAGGATTTAAAACTACAGTACCAAAGAACAGGGGTGTGTGTGTGTGTGTGTGTGTGTGTGCACTCAGTCATGTCCAACATTTTGCAACCCCATGTAGCCCACCAGGCTCCTCTGTCCATGGAATTTTCCAGGCAAGAATACTGCAGTGGATTGCCATTTCTTTCTTCAAGAGTTCTTCCCGACCCAGAGATCAATCCTGTCTCCTGCATTGACAGGCAGATTTTTTGCCACTGAGCCACCTGGAAAAGAGATATCAACATTAAAAAGTATTGAGAGACAGACAGACAGACAAAAGAAGGACTTTCTCCAGGCTCCAGGAGAAAGACTGGGAGACTGAAGAGTTAATTCTTTCCTGTAACTAGAGCGAACACAAGTCATAGCAGCGTTCACTTGGTTTTATAAGATACTCAAAGGAGAAAAGGCTTCAATACTTTGGCCACCTGATGTAAAGAGTCAGCTCATTGGAAAAGACCTTGATCCTGGGAAATATTGAGGGCAGGAAGAAGAGGGGGAGACAGGGGATGAGATGGCTGGATGACATCACCGACTCAATGGACATAAGTCTGAGCAAACTGCGGGAGATAGTGAAGGACAGGGAAGCCTGGTGTACTGCATGTAGTCCATGGGGTAGAAACGAGCTGAACACAACTTAGCAACTGAACAGCAACAACAAATGAGAAAACACAGAAGGGGAAAGATGTGCTCACTGAAACCTCTCTGATGACCTTCCATCAAAATGCAGCACGTGTAAATTCCAGAAGCTCCAGCATTCTTCCAGAGACTGTCACCTTCTGTGACAGGAGCATCTGCGGGTGGCCCCAGAGGATGACTTTAAGTGGAACAGCCATGAGCGGGAAGGAGGGGCGGGTCGGCCATTCTCAGAAGTCTGTCCTGGAGGCCAGAGCGGAGGGCGGATGCTCTTTGCTTCGGTAAGGGATGGAGCCCCTTCCCCAGGTCCGCTGGACTGGCGTCCTTCAACGGAAGGGAGGCCTTTTCCTCGGTCTATCTCTATCGGTCTATCGGTCCTTTCCCGGGATCTCTGTGCAGCACCGGGGCCCCAGGCCGACTCCAGCCCCTACTGGGGAACGCAGACGCCACTTTCCTTGGGGAGTGGAGTCTCTGGGCCACGCTTCACCCTCAGCTGCCGCTGAGACACGGTCTGGGTGAGGCCGGGGGCTCTGTCCACAGTGGTGAGAGTTGGTCCTCTGGTGTTGCGAGCGAACCTGAGGACACGGCCGGCCCGAGAACGCCCCCCTCACCCTGCCCCCCGACTCCTCACCCCTCACCCCTCACCCCGCACTTCTGCCGCCTGACGTTGCCGGCAGGGGAAGGGGGCAGGGGGCGCGGAGTTTGGAGCCGAGCTTCCTGAAGGTGTCCTGGGTGGCGCGCGGGGCTCCCTCCCCGCCAGGCCGCTGTCCAGGGCCTCCTCGGAAGTTTGTCGGAGGCCCCCTCACCAGCTGCGGCTCAACAGGGGCGCGGGCGGGTCCCAGCCGCCAGCCCTTGCGAAGGGAGCCCTCTGCAGCGGGAAGAGCAGGGGGAGGAGGTTGTGGAGGGGAGCGCACCCGCTCTCGCTCTCCCAGCACATCAGCGCCAGCCCGGGCCCCGCGACCCTCTGGGCAACAGTGACCGCGGAAGCCGCAGTAGACGCCGACGCCTCTTTGAGGGAGTTCCTCTTCGGGGGGCCATCACCTCCTTCCCTCTGGCCGGCCTGTCCTTGGGCAGGTCCCCGTGGCAGCCAGCCGGGCTCTCGGCTGCAGTGGGAGCCTCCCCAGGTGGGATGCAGGTGTGGTTAGAGGAGACCTGGCTGCCTCCGGTCTCCCTGGCTCCGGAGGACACGGAGCCCTCCCCCATCGCCCTGATCCTGCGGGTCCCCCGCTTCGGGTCTGGAGTCGGTTCCCTCCTCTCAGTCCAGGGGCAGCGAGCAGTCAGTGGTGTCTGAGACTTAGAACCGAGAGCCAGGATCTTGGTTCTCAGGGTCACTGCTACCCTCAAATATCAGACCCTCGCTCCTGGGCTCCTCGGGGCCGCCCCGCCATTCCCCCGCCCCCGCCCTGGGCACCTCTGCCCGCACGGGCGTCAGGCTGTCTTTTCAGGCGCTCGGAGACTAAGTCTCTCATCCCCCTACAGACGCCAGCTCTACAGGGCTGAAGTCATTCACCGTCAGGGGCCCGGCTCTTCCGGGGCCGTGGGGGCCTGGCGGTAGAAGTGAGCCAGTCCGGTCACCAGCTCATGCCCCCTAATCCTTAGAGCAGACGGCGAGAGTAGGGGGTACCGCTCGGGACCCAGACCCCGGCTCGCTACTCGAGCCCACTGCGCTGAACCCCGGGTAAGACGGAGGAGGGTCCTCTGGCCGAGGGTGCGGGGAGAGCTGGGACTGGCTCGGCCAAGCCAAGGCAGGTTCGGGGGCTTCCTCCTGGCTCTCCGAGGCCAGAGGTCTGAACGCTGGGCTGGGGTCCTGGTCCCTAGGCTCTCCAGGCTCCGCTGGGCGGGTCCCGCTGGGGGTAGCTCCCGGCCGAGCTGTTGAACTTGAGCTCCTCCTCGGGGCTGCCAGGGGAGCTCTCTCCGCGAAAATTAGAAGCTCAGGGTCCGAGGCGCCCAGGGAGAGGCTGGAGCGGCGGGCGTTGAGGGTCTGGTAGGAAGGGCTAATGGGCGCTGGGTGGTGGGGTGGAGGAAAGCGGGCGGGTCCTTCGCGCTCCTCTCGGTCAACAGCCCAGAGTCATTCTCTGCTGCTCCAGCCGAATCCCCAGCTCCCCAGCCGCTACTTCAGCTCCTGCGCCTCGTGGTCTCGGTTGTCCTTCACCGCTTCTTTGAATCTGACACAAAGTCACTGACTATCTGGAGGCATTTGTCCAGTTGCGCGGTGTCTTTGTCTTCACAAAAGAAGTCCGTGAAGGCATTGCGGCTTGTCTTCGAGCCCTTGCTTCCAGCGCCCCAGCTTTTCCAGGGCACATTGAAAGAAGAAAATCTTCGTCCACTGACACCCACCCACCACCCCGCTGGATGTTCTTTAGAGATCTCGTCTTGATCCCAAAAGCCAGGAAGCAGCTAAGCCCGTGGGTCACAACTACTGAGCCCACTTGCTGCAATTCCCGAAGCCCCAGCGCCCTAGACCCCAGAGATCCGCAGCAAGAGAAGCCACGGGATTGAAAAGCTAGAGAGTAGCCCCCTCTTCCTGCAAGTAGAGAAACCCTGCGTGCAGCAAGGAAGACCCAGCACAGCCATAAATAAATAAAATTGTATTTTTAAAAAAGAGAGAGTGCACCCTGCCTTCGTATTTTCCAGAGATAATCTAGCATCCTTGAGAACACGATGAAACTTTTCAGAAAAGTTCAGAAGCACGGCATCTTCCTTTTGGGCTTCCCGTGCAACAACGCAGGAGATTCACCATAGGTTTATTTGCATTGTCTGCCAAGTTGAGCAAAGAAGACAGTTTAAATCACACTGCATTGCTAGCATGCCCCCTCTGCAATCATGATATTCCCTTCTTGCAGCACCAAGTATATTAATAATATCGAATGTAGTTCCTCACACACATCAGCTCTTTTGTAGCAGTTTTGAGAAGCATCATGTCTGTGTATAGACAAGAAGAAGGCAAAAATTCTAATTTAGCACCATGACTTCAATCCGCAGTGAGTAGTTTGGCATCTGAATTAAGGGATCTTCCCAGGACAGCTTGGCCATGTCTCCACTTAATGCTTTTAATTTCTTCATATCTTCTGACTCTGGCAAAAGCTTAAGAAATTCTCACAATGCCTCTGGTCCATCATGCTCACTCTTTCCTTGGTGAATGTCTTCTTCAATGGACCAAGGAGAATTCTTAAATAACTTAAGAAATATCCCAATGTTCATGCTCTGTTTTGCATCCAAGATAGTAATCTCTTCTCTGGCCTTCCTGAAGGACAATTTTAAAGCCTTCCTCTCCTAGAAGAGGAAGACTTGGTGGTATTTTCTTGCTGCCCAAACAGCTTCTGGGTGGTCCCTGTGTCGATTTGGTACTGATGCTGTTGTCTGGTGCCAAGGTCCAGATGTTGGTTTTGCTATGAACCTGGTCCTCTGGAATGGTTTTCCAATTTAAAAAAAGAAGCTTCTCATTCACTTTTTCTTACCAAGGTGGCTGTAGCTGTTCAGGTGAGAGGTTGAGGGTAGTTCTGGGGTGGGGAGAGGGACCAGAGGCCCTCCAGTCAACGGAGGGGGAGGGGGAGGGGGAGGAGAAAGAGGAAACCCTTCTAAGGAGTTTGAACCTGGTCGGTGGGTGGAGAGGAGTTGGTGGTGGTGCTTGCCCAACCATGCATCCAGCTGCTGTGTTGCTATTCCTACTTCCTTTATCACTGACCAAGCAGATACAATTCATAGCATGCATAGTATGTTGCCTTTTAAGGAGATAATTTCTTGACCTAGGGGAAGCAGACACAGACATCGGACTTATGCCATACTTTTCCAGCCACTAGCAGGAGGAGAAGTGGTTGACACAGGATGAGACGGTCAGATGGCATCATGAACACAATGGACATGAGTTTGAGCAAGCTCCGGGAAAACAGGGAAGCCTGGCATGCTGCAGTCAGTAAGATGGCAGAGAGACGGACACGACTGAGCAAATGAACAATGAGAAGAAGTCTGTCTCCGTTGGGTGTCATCTTCCAAACCAACGCGCCACCAGCTGGACACACAAAAGGCTCTGAGGGCGCCGCATCCGCCCGAGTCCCTGGGGGGCCGCGTCTGCATGGCGGCAGCAGAGGGACGCGGGTACGGTTCCCCCCGGGTCGCCAGCCCCAGCGCGTCTTCTCGCGGCAAGGGCTGGAGGGGTGAGGGCGCGGGCTCAGGTGCGCGGCGGTGATGACAGCTCAGCGCGAGGACACGCGGGCCCACGGGATCACACCGGGCAGTCTCGGACCCATCCACTTTCCTGAGGGCTGATCGCCCCGGCCTGAACCTGCTGTTTTAAAAATGCAAGCAAATATTTCACACTGGATTTGACTTAAACTACTATTAAATTTGAACAACTTTCATATACTAATTAACCAGAGCATTTGAAATATAAATTTAATTTGTAGTGATTTTATTAAATGTATATACATTTTGAATTCTGTTTATCCTGTTATTTCCCCCACGATTTTGATAACTTCATAATATTTTACATATGTTTATTGTTTAAAAAAAATGAGAAAATTGCAAAGAAGAAGTAGTAAGCACTTAAAAATCTGCTCTTTAAAGGTCCCCATCATTATAATTTCAATGAGTGAATTTCCAAGGAGCACTTAATCTTTCTCTTTGCCAATGACTTTTGTTGTCGAAACTAGCATGTACTAAGTTTACAGATGTATTGGTATCTACTTCTGTATTTCTGTTGGTACTGGTTACCTATGCTACTCTGTTCTGATTTTGGTAAATTTAGAGTTCATTATGTGCTGATCCATATATAAACCAGCCACATCCTAATTACACAGTATTTCTGTTTCTGAATTATCTTGTCCATTAATATTAATAATTTATTGATAAGTTAGCTTTTCAGCTACCTCCCCCCAAATATTGAATTGTTAGTAGAATTGCCTGTTCCCATATATTATACATTGAGTTGTAAATGAAATTAGTATTTCCTTAGTGTATTAGTGTATTTTCTTGCTACTTTGTAGATAGAAAGGGTTTTTTCCTTATATTTTTCTCTTTCTCATCAGTGATATGAAGTCTTAAAAGTTTGTCAGGTAGGAATCTTTTTCATTTGTTTCTCGAGAATTTTCTGCTGAAAAAAAAAAAAAAAAAAAAAAAAACCAGACACAGCCAATCAACCAATTAGCAAAAATAAACATTATAAAACAAAAATAAAAATAATTTGGGATGCACTTGCTGCATAAATACAAACTGGCCTTCTAACCATCACCTTTTTGTAATCCAGCAAAATCCATGGGATTAAAACTCATGCTGGAGAAAGGCTTTGCTAACCATACAGACCCAAGAAAGCAGTTTTGAAACTTGCTGCTCTCACTTGAGATTTTCAGACCTCTGACCAATGACACCTTTAGGAAGGCAAGAGGTAAATTAAAAATCTAAGGGATTCCATATGTATGCATTAACATATAATATTTGCTTTTCTCTTTCTGACTTACTTCACTCTGTATAACAGGCACTAGGTTCATACACCTCACTAAAACTGACTCAAATTCATTCCTTTTTATGGCTGACTAATAGTCCATTTGGAGAAGGCAATGGCACCCCACTCCAGTAGTCTTGCCTGGAAAATCCCATGGATGGTGGAGCCTGGTAGGCTGCAGTCCATGGGGTCGCTAA
>NW_011494906.1:443649-444780 GCF_000754665.1 Bison bison bison
GAGTGGGTTGCCATGCCCTTCTCCAGGGGATCTTCCCGACCTGGAGATTGAACCTGCATCTCTTATGTCTCCTGCATTACAGGCAGATTCTTTACCACTGACCTGGAGATTGAACCTGCATCTCTTATGTCTCCTGCATTACAGGCAGATTCTTTACCACTGAGCCACCAGGGAAGTCTATATATATATCAACACACGTGATTTGTGCTGTTGTATGGCAGAAATCAACAGAACAATGTAAAGCAATTATCCTGTAATTGAATATTTTTTTTTTTAATTTTATTTTATTTTTAAACTTTACATAATTGTATTAGTGTTGCCAAATATCAAAATGAATCCGCCACAGGTATACATGTGTTCCCCCTCCTGAACCCTCCTCCCTCCTCCCTCCCCATACCATCCCTCTGGGTCGTCCCAGTGCACTAGCCCCAAGCATCCAGTATCGTGCATCAAACCTGGACTGGCATATCATTTCATATATCCTATTTTACATGTTTCAATGCCATTCTCCCAAATCTTCCCACCCTCTCCCTCTCCCATAGAGTCCATAAGACTGTTCTATACATCAGTGTCTCTTGTGCTGTCTCGTACACAGGGTTATTGTTACCATCTTTCTAAATTCCATATATATGCGTTATTATACTGTATTGGTGTTTTTCCTTCTGGCTTACTTCACTCTGTATAATAGGCTCCAGTTTCATCCACCTCATTAGAACTGATTCAAATGTTTTCTTTTTAATGGCTGAGTAATACTCCATTGTGTACATGTACCACAGCTTTCTTATCCATTCATCTGCTGATGGACATCTAGGTTGCTTCCATGTCCTGGCTATTATAAACAGTGCTGCGATGAACATTGGGGTACACGTGTCTCTTTCCCTTCTGGTTTCCTCAGTGTATATGTCCAGCAGTGGGATTGCTGGATCATAAGGCAGTTCTATTTCCAGTTTTTTAAGGAATCTCCACACTGTTCTCCATAGTGGCTGTACTAATTTGCATTCCCACCAACAGTGTAAGAGGGTTCCCTTTTCTCCACGCCCTCTCCAGCATTTACTGCTTGTAGACTTTTGGATCGCAGCCATTCTGACTGGTGTGAAATGGTACCTCATAGTGGTTTTGATTTGCATTTCT
>NW_011494906.1:444880-446734 GCF_000754665.1 Bison bison bison
TTCATTTGCTATTATTTTCTCCCACTCTGAAGGCTGTCTTTTCACCTTGCTAATAGTTTCTTTTGATGTTCAGAAGCTTTTAAGGTT
This sequence comes from Bison bison bison, assembly GCF_000754665.1. NCBI lineage: Eukaryota > Metazoa > Chordata > Mammalia > Artiodactyla > Bovidae > Bison > Bison bison. The sequence goes on from NW_011494906.1 coordinate 444,968, forward strand.
AATTAGGTCCCATTTGTTTATTTTTGCTTTTATTTCCAATATTCTGGGAGGTGGGTCATAGAGGATTCTGCTGTGATGTATGTCGGAGAGTGTTTTGCCTATGTTCTCCTCTAGGAGTTTTATAGGTTCTGGTCTTACGTTTAGATCTTTAATCCATTTTGAGTTTATTTTTGTGTATGGTGTTAGAAAGTATTCTAGTTTCATTCTTTGATGCCGGGAGCCGGCATATTGCATATTGAGTGCATATTGCATATTGCATATTGAGTGCAGCACTTTCCACAGCATCACCTTTCAGGATCTGGAATAGCTCAACTGGAATTCTATCACTGCCAGGAGCCAGCGTGAGGAACTCCACCCATGACAAAGGTCATGAGGAAGGAGGCTTGGCATACGCAAAGGCGGGATCGAGCCTCAGGAGTCCCCCATTTACCCCCAAAACCAGAGTCTGCCTACTTTCTGCTTTGTGCTTTCACCTACACCTCTGACTTTACGGGGGGCTGTCCCCCACTACCTCTCTCTGAAAAAAGAGTTAGCTTACAGCTCCAGTTAATAATTCCTGGGTGTGACAGTGTTTAACCTACAAACTCCTTTGGAAATCCTCTAGCCTGCCTGAATAAGTTTTTCCAGCTGCATGTGATTGTTCAGAGCCTCCCAACTGTGAGAGGCAGGAGATGTTCTAAACTGTCTAAACACAGATTCCTTTGAGTAGTTAAAAGATTAATTAGAAATTGTATTGGTGAAGGGATTTTCACTTGTTGGGCCAATGTTTGCTGCTAAGTTTCCATATCCCTTACCTGCTGTGTCCCTGGCAGTGTATTAATTAATATAATTAGTGTAAATAGTAGCTTTAATGTTTGTAACCTGGGATCCTTGAGTTAATTCTTTTTCTTGTTATAGCCCACCACACCTTTGCTCTGTAGGAATGCAACTTTATCTAATGCTTTTGGAGGGTGGCTCCTGACCAATCACCTTTAGAGAAAAATAAGTTTTCTGAAGAAAGGGTCTTAAAATGTTAACAGGCCTCCGGGCCAGAAGATGATGCAAATCACCTAAGCTTTTGCATATGATAAGTTTGCAGGAAGAAAGCCTGGCTTGCTGCATGACTCTACCCCTTCCCCCATTATCCTCTATGCATAACTTAAGGTATAAAAACTACTCTGGAAAATAAAGTGCGGGCCTTGTTCACCGAAATTTGGTCTCACCATGTCGTTCTTTCTCTTACCTTCTGGCTGAATTATTCAGCCTCTTTTCTCCATGGAATTTCCTCAATGAGCTATCCTTATTTCAGCCTCTTTTCTGCACTGAATTTCCTCACTGAGCTATCCTTATTCTATTACTCTTTATATCTTTGATAAATATTTAAATAAATAGGTCACCTATGCCGTCTCTCCTTCGAATACCCTGGATCAGCCGGGGCTGGACCCTGGCACTTTTACAAGTGGTTGACCAGATTTCCCAGCACCACTTGTTAAAGAGATTGTCTTTAATCCATTGTATATTCTTACTTCCTTTGTCAAAGATAAGGTGTCCATATGTGCGTGGATTTATCTCTGGGCTTTCTATTTTGTTCCATTGATCTATATTTCTGTCTTTGTGCCAGTACCATATTGTCTTGATAACTGTGGCTTTGTAGTAGAGCCTGAAGTCAGGTAGATTGATTCCTCCAGTTCCATTCTTCTTTCTCAAGATCACTTTGGCTATTCGAGGTTTTTTGTATTTCCATACAAATTGTGAAATTATTTGTTCTAGCTCTGTGAAGAATACTGT
>NW_011494906.1:446834-447253 GCF_000754665.1 Bison bison bison
TGGGATAAAGCCCACTTGGTCATGGTGTATGATCTTTTTATTGTGTTGTTGGATTCTGATTGCTAGAATTTTGCTAAGAATTTTTGCATCTATGTTCATCAGTGATATTGGTCCTGTAGTTTCTTTTTTTGTGGGATCTTTGTCAGGTTTTGGTATTAGGGTGATGGTGGCCTCATAGAATGAGTTTGGAAGTTTACCTTCCTCTGCAATTTTCTGGAAGAGTTTGAGCAGGATAGGTGTTAGCTCTTCTCTAAATTTTTGGTAGAATTCAGCTGTGAAGCCGTCTGGACCTGGGCTTTTGTTTGCTGGAAGATTTTTGATTACAGTTTCAATTTCCGTGCTTGTGATGAGTCTGTTAAGATTTTCTATTTCTTCCTGGTAGAGTTTTGGAAAGTTGTACTTTTCTAAGAATTTGTCCA
>NW_011494906.1:447353-448208 GCF_000754665.1 Bison bison bison
TAATTTCTCTTTCAGTTTTCTCATTATTAGTGTATAGGAATGCAAGGGATTTCTGTGTGCTGATTTTATATCCTGCAACTTTACTATAGTCATTGATTATTTCTAATAATTTTCTGGTGGAGTCTTTAGGGTTTTCTATGTAGAGGATCATGTCATCTGCAAATAGTGAGAGTTTTACTTCTTCTTTTCCAATTTGGATTCCTTTGACTTCTTTTTCTGCTCTGATTGCTGTGGCCAAAACTTCCAAAACTATGTTGAATAGTAATGGTGAAAGTGGCACCCTTGTCTTGTTCCTGACTTTAGAGGAAATGCTTTCAATTTTTCACCATTGAGGATAATGTTTGCTGTGGGTTTGTCATATATAGCTTTTATTATGTTGAGGTATGTTCCTTCTGTTCCTGCTTTCTGGAGAGTTTTTATCATAAATGGATGTTGAATTTTGTCAAAGGCTTTCTCTGCATCTATTGAGATAATCATATGGTTTTTATTTTTCAATTTGTTAATGTGGTGTATTACATTGATAGATTTGCGGATATTGAAGAATCCTTGCATCCCTGGGATAAAGCCCACTTGGTCATGGTGTATGATCTTTTTATTGTGTTGTTGGATTCTGATTGCTAGAATTTTGCTAAGAATTTTTGCATCTATGTTCATCAGTGATATTGGCCTGTAGTTTTCTTTTTTTGTGGGATCTTTGTCAGGTTTTGGTATTAGGGTGATGGTGGCCTCATAGAATGAGTTTGGAAGTTTACCTTCCTCTGCAATTTTCTGGAAGAGTTTGAGCAGGATAGGTGTTAGCTCTTCTCTAAATTTTTGGTAGAATTCAGCTGTGAAGCCGTCTGGACCTGGGCTTTT
>NW_011494906.1:448308-456824 GCF_000754665.1 Bison bison bison
TTTTTATGGTTTCTTTCCTTCTACTAACCCTGGGGTTCTTCATTTCTTCTTTTCTAGTTGCTTTAGGTGTAGAGTTAGGTTATTTCTTTGATCTTTCTCTTGTCTCTTGAGGTAAGCTTGTATTGCTATGCATTGTCCCCTTAGCACGGCTTTTACTGAATCCCATAGGTTTGGGGTTGTTGTGTTTTCATTTTCATTCGGTTCTATGCAGATTTTGATTTTTTCTATGATTTGTTGGTTATTCAGAAGCATGTTGTTTAGCCTCCATATGTTTGTATTTTTAATAGTTTTTCCCCCTATGCTGCTGCTGCTAACTCGCTTCAGTCGTTTCCGACTGTGTGCAACCCCACAGATGGCAGCTCACCAGGCTCCCCCATCCCTGGGATTCTCCAGGCAAGAACACTGGAGTGGGTTGTCATTTCCTTCTCCAGTGTATGAAGGTGAAAAGTGAAAGTGAAGTCCCTCAGCCATGTCCAACTCTTAGCGACCCCATGGACTGCAGCCTACCAGGCTCCTCCGTCCACGTGATTTTCCAGGCAAGAGTGCTGGAGTGGGGTGCCATTGCCTTTTCACTCTATAGTTGACATCTAATCTTACCACCTTGTGATCAGAAAAGATGCTTGGAATTATTTCAAGTTTTTTTGAATTTACCAAGGCTATATTTATGGCCCAGGATGTGATCTATACTGGAAAAGCTTCCATGTGCACTTGAGAAAAAGGTAAAATTCATTGTTTTGGGGTGAAATGTCCTATAGATATCAGTTAGGTCTAACTGGTCCATTGTATCATTTAAAATTTGTGTTTCCTTGCTAATTTTCTGTTTAGTTGATCTATCCATAGGTGTGAGTGGGGTATTAAAAGTCTCCCACTATTATTGTCTTACTGTTAATTTCCCCTTTCATACTTGTTAGCATTTGCCTTACATATTGCAGTGCTCCTATGTTGGGTGAATATATATTTATAAATGTTATATCTTCTTCTTGGATTGTTCCTTTGATCATTATGTAGTGCCCTTCTTTGTCTCTTTTCACAGCCTTTATTTCAAAGTCTATTTTATGGGATATGAGTATTGCTACTCCTGCTTTCTTTTGGTTTCCATTTGCATGAATCTGTTTCCAGCCCTTCACTTTCAGTCTGTAGTGTCCCTTGTTTTGAGGTGGGTCTCTTGTAGACAGCATATATAGGGGTCTTCTTTTTGTATCCATTCAGCCAGTCTTTGTCTTTGGTTGGGGCATTCAACCCCTTTACATTTAAGGTAATTATTGATAAGTATGATCCCATTGCCATTTACTTTGTTGTTTTGGGTTCAAGTTTATACACCTTTTCCTGTTTCCTGTCTAGAGAAGATCCTTTAGCATTTGGTGAAGATCATTTAGCACCTTGTTTGGTGGTGCTGAATTCTCTGAGCTTTTGCTTGTCTGTAAAGCTTTTGATTTCTTCATATTTGAATGAGATCCTTGCTGGGTATAGTAGTCTGGGTTGTAAGTTTTTCTCTTTCATCACTTTAGGTATGTCCTGCCATTCCCTTCTGGCCTGAAGAGTTTCTATTGAAAGATTAGCTGTTATCCTTATAGGAATCCCCTTCTGTGTTATTTGTTGCTTTTCCCTTGATGCTTTTAATATTTGTTCTTTGTGTTTGATCTTCGTTAATTAATTAATATGTGTCTTGGGGTGTTTTGCCTTGGGTTTATCCTGTTTGGGACTCTCTGGGTTTCTTGGACTTGGGTGACTATTTCCTTCCCCATTTTAGGGAAGTTTTCAACTATTATCTCCTCAAGTATTTTCTCATGGCCTTTCTTTATGTCTTCTTCTGCTGGGACCCCTATGATTCGAATGTTGGGGCATTTAATAATGTCCCAGAGGTCTCTGAGGTTGTCCTCATTTCTTTTAATTCTTTTTTCCTCTCTGTTTCATTTATTTCCACCATTCTATCTTCCACCTCACTTATCCTATCTTCTGCCTCAGTTATTCTACTGTTGGTTCCCTCCAGAGTGCTTTTGACCTCAAATATTCCATTATTCATTTCGGATTGACTCTTTTTTATTTCTTCTATGTCCTTGTTAAACATTTCTTGCATCTTCTCAATCCTTGTCTCCAGTCTATTTATCTGTAACTCCATTTTGTTTTCAAGATTTTGGATCATTTTTACTATCATTATTTTGAATTCTTTTTCAGGTAGACTCCCTATCTCCTTCTGTTTTGTTTGATTTGGTGGGCATTTATCATGTTCCTTTACCTGCTGAATATTTCTCTGGTTTTTTCATTTTGTTTAGATTTCTGTGTTTGGGGTGGTCTTCTGTATGCTGGAAGTTTGTGGTTCCTCTTTATTGTGGAGGTTCCTCCCTGTGGGTGGGGTTGGACAAGTGGCTTGTCAAGGTTTCCTGGTTAGGGAAGCTTGCATCTGTGTTCTGGTGGGTGGAGCTGGATCTCTTCTCTCTGAAGTGCAATGAAGTGTCCAGTAGCGAGTTTTGAGGTGTCTATGGGTTTGGTGTGACTTTTGGCCACCTGTATTTTAATGCTCAAGGTTATGTTCCTGCATTGTTGGAGAATTAGCTTGGTATGTCTTGCTCTGAAACTTGTTGGTTCTTGGGTGGAGCTTGGTTTCAGTGTAGATATGGAGGCTTTGGGATGAGCTCTTGTAGATTAATGTCCCCTGGAGTCAGGCATTTTCTGGTGTTCTCAACTTTTGGATTTAAGCCTCCTGCCTCTGGCTTTCAGTCTTATTCTTACAGTAGCCTCAAGACTTCTCCATCTATACAGCACTGATGATAAAACATCTAGGTTAATGGTGAAAAGATTCTCCACAGTGAGGGACACCCAAAGAGGTTCACAGAGTTACATGGAGAAGAAAAGAGGGAGGAGGGAGATAGAGGTGACCAGGAGGAGAAGAGGGGGAATCAAAAGGAGTGAAAGCAATCTAGCCATTAATCAATTCCCTATGTGCTCTCCACAGTCTGGAACACTCAGAGAGATTCATGGATTTACATAGAGACAAGAAGAGGGAAGAAGGAGATAAAGGTGACCAGGAGGAGAAGAGGGGGAATCAAAAGGAGAGAGACAAATCTAGCCAGTAATCAGTTCCCTAAGTGTTCTCCACAGCCTGGAACACCCAAAGAGATTCACAGAGTTAGGTAGAGAAGAGAAGGAGGGAGGAGATAGAGGTGACCTGGGGGAGAAAAAGGAGAGTCAAAAGGGGGAGAGAGCAATCAAGCCAGTGATCACACCTCTAAGTAAAAATGGGTACTGAAGATTAGATTCTTAAAGGTACAAAATTGACAACAAATACCAAAAAACAAAGATTAAAAATCTAGAGTAGAGGTTAGACTCTCAAAAATACAATATTAAAAAACAAAACAAAATCACAAAAATTATTAAAATATATATATGAAATTTGCTTTTAAATGGGGTTTTTTTTGCAAGGTAATAGTAGGTTATAAAAATGTAAATTAAAGGAGTGATAAAGAACTTAAAAATAAAAAAATTTTTTTAATTAAAAGATGATAATAGTAAAATATATCTAGGAATTTCTCTGGAGCTGTTGAGGGCAATGTGGGGTCAGTTCAGTTTCAGATATTTCCTTGTTCCAGTTTATACTTCTTCTGAAGGTCTATAGGCTCCTTCCAATGTAGTCAATGCTAACTACAGGGTTTTAATCTGTTGTACCTGTCACTTCCAAAGCAGTTCCCTATTCTTGGTTTATTTTGGCTTCTTCTGTTTGCAAGTCTCTTCAGTGTCTAATTTCCACCCTGACACAAGGGGGCGAAGGTGGTTACTTATTTAGGCTCACTTGTTCAGTTGTGTTGTGGGAGGGAGGAACACTGTGAACAAATATCACTGGTGTGTGTAGGGAGTGCTCACAGTGTCTGGGCCACATTGGGTTTGCCCCCACTCATGGTGTGTGTTCTTTCCTGGTCTACACTGCTCAAGCTCCAGGTTGCTCTGCAGGGGAACTGTCCAAAGTGGGCCCTGGGTTGCGTGCACTTCCCAGGTCTAAGCTGCTCAGGTTCAGGTTCTCAGGCACTCCACAAAGGTACAGACTTGGTTGGATGTGCGTTTTGTGCCCATCCCAGGTCAGAGCAGCTCAGGTGACCAGGTGTTGGGCAGGTGCACTGTCCCAGGTGGTCTGTGCATCTTAATCACCTCCCTGGTCCCAGCCACTTGGTTTCCTGGGTGTGCAGCAAGAGCGCCATCTCAGGTGTGCTGTGTATCTCCTCTGGGTGGCTGATCTCTGGCTGCGACCCTCCTGGTAGATGTCAACCATCCAGGATCCCAGGAACACTTGGTTAGCAACTGGGAGCCTGCTCACAGTTCAGTGGAGGATGCCGTCTCTAGGGCCAAGATTGCCCCTCACCATTCAGTTCTGGCTGTCTCCCGCCTGCCTCTCTGCCTCCAGCGTGGGGAGGATCAGTCTGCAGTTGGCTAGCTCTCCTCTGGTATTCACTCAATCCTTTGTTCTGGCTAGCTGTCCTCTGGTACTCGCTCAATCCTTTGTTCTGTGAGCAGGCCAAGCTATGCCTTAGGTTAGAGCTTTTCATGGGAAAGTTCTCTCTCTCTCTTTTTTTCTCTCTCTGGCTATCTTACAGTATGGGTTGCTTTCTCACATTAGCTCCCTCAGATTGTATTCAGGGCATTCAGGCCCGGTCCTTACCCTAAGAATGCAACCCGTGCCTCCCTGTTCAGCCCCCACTGCTAGCGGGAGCAAGCATCCAGGCTACTTCTCCACTGGGAGTTGCAGTTAGGTGCATAATCTGTGGGTTTCCCCCCCACCTCCTGGTTATGTTGCCCTCTGAAATTCCAAAACTCCCCACAGATCCGCTGGTGCGAGGGTTTCCTGGTGTTTGGAAACTTCTCCTCCTTCACAACTCCCTCCCTGGGATGGGTCTCCATCCCTAACTCTTTTGTCTCTCTTTTTGTCTTTTATATTTTGTCCTACCTCCTTTCGATGAGAATGGGTTGCCTTTCTGGGTGCCTGGTGTCCTCCACCAGCATTCAGAAGTTGTTTTGTGGAATTTGCTCAGCATTCAAATGATCTTTTGATGAATTTGTGAGGGAGAAAGTGATCTCCCCATCCTATTCCTCTGCCATCTTAGGACCGCCCCAAAATCTGTACTTTGAGGGAAATTCTCAACATCAATCTCCAGTGAAGAGACTGACAATGTGGTATGACAAAACCAACTCTACACAATGTAATCAGTCCCATATGAGTCTTATTTATTCATCTTTTATCTCAAAATCAGTGCCTGTCTCTCACAACACTGTTATAACCTTTGAAATAAATAGATTCATGTCCCCACTCTTTGAAAGCTGTCATGTACTCTGTGAAGCTCACCTCACAAAGGACAGGAGACAGATCCTTTTACAAAGGTTGGGTGTGCGGAACAAGTCAAACAGTAGTTTTGGTCTGGGCTATCTCTAGTTACTCCTGCATGGTCACTGTCAAACCCTTTAACAACAAGAAATATGTATCATTTGCCAACATAGTGCCAGGTATTGTGATGAGCGCTGGCACCCAACAGGACAAGAGAGATACATTACTTTTCTTTCTAGTATAACATATTATACATGCAAGAACAGGTGTGAGTATGATATGAAAGATAGTGTAGGGAATTAGGGAGACACAAGGAAATTATATAGCAACACTAATACTTTGAAAATGAAGCCAAAGCAGGGTACAGGGAATCCAGGAGAGCACATTTACTGGAGATTCACATCAGGAACTGAGCTAAATGAAGCAGTATTTTCACAATATGCAAAACTTCTTTTCTTTTTTTTTAATTTAATTTTATTTAACTTTACAATATTGTATTGGTTTTGCCATATATCAAAATGAATCTGCCACAGGTATACACGTGTTCCCCATCCTGAATCCTCCTCCCTCCTCCCTCCCCATACCATCCCTCTGGGTCGTCCCAGTGCACCAGCCCCAAGCATCCAGTATCGTGCATTGAACCTGGACTGGCGACTCGTTTCATATATGATATTATACATATTTCAATGCCATTCTCCAAAATCATCCCACCCTCTCCCTCTCCCACAGAGTCCAAAAGACAGTTCTATACATCAGTGTCTCTTTTGCTGTCTCATATACAGGGTTATTGTTACCATCTTTCTAAATTCCATATATATGTGTTAGTATACTGTATTGGTGTTTTTCTTTCTGGCTTACTTCACTCTGTATAATAGGCTCCAGTTTCATCCACCTCATTCTATGAGACAGCCATGACAGAGAAGAAACTGAGTTTATATTCTCAACTGAATGTCCCTGTTTTTAATAGCAAAGCAGTTTGTCTGTCTCAATAAGGAGAAAGCAGGTTGCTGTTTATCTTCCCTTCAACCCAATAACCACTTCCTTTTCCTGTTCACCCCCATATTCTGGGTTATTTAAGCATTCTTTACTCCATGTCTCTGTGCAAACTTTTATGTTCCTTTAAGCCATTGAGTGGTTTGTTGCTGATAATCAATAATTATCAGTACTGACCAAGCAGATTCTACTAATTACCTGATGAAAGAATTACACATAAGTGCAGTCAACTGTCTCTTGCTTATTTGTCACATGATTCTTGACAACAATTTTTTTTTTTTTTTTTTGCCTTTTATCTATAATTCACAACTTCACTTGTTGGGTTAAAAAATACAAACTCATGTTCTATTATACAAATTCTAGGAAAATATGAATACTTAAAACATGTACTATAAACAAGGGAACACAGACTTTGGAGTCAAACTGCTCTTTGTTTATTCACCAGGAAAATTTCCAAGAAACATCAAAGTTTAAACCTGAGAGTCACTCACAAGCATGATTTCCTCCCAAAGCTTGGCATGTGCTCTGGCAATTTGGGGCACATAGTGTATATTTATAGCACATATTCTAAAAAAAATAGAAAGAAGTCCTTAAATATTATAAGCTCAAACACCAACAAGTATTGTAAGTACTTCTGCTACTTCCAGGGTTCTTGGTAGCTGAATACAGGAATAAGTCACTGATTGTGTTGGTCAAAAAGTTAGTTCAGGATTTTCAGTAACATTTAACAGACAAAACAAACTTTTTGTCCAACACAATACACTGCCTCATTTTCTCATTGGTAAAGTACAGAAAGGGACTTCTTTGGCAGTCCAGTGGTTAAGATATCAACTCCCAAAGTAAGGGGAGGCAGATTCCATCCCTGGTCAGGGAGCTAAGATCCCAGACGCTTGGCAGCCAGAAAACCAAAACTAACACAGGAGCAATATTGTAACAAATTCAATAAAGACTTTTAAAAAATGGTCCACAGTGAAAAAAAATAAATAAATAAGAGTGGACAATACTTTTTAGATGATTAAAGGGGAAAACCTACAACCAAGAATACTCTACCCAGCAAGACTCTCACTCAGATTAGGCAGAGAAATAAAAATTGGCAGACAAGCAAAAACTAAGTGAATTCAGCACTGTCAAACTACCATACAAAAATTCTAAAGGAACTTCTCTAGGTAAGAGATGTTTTGAAGAGGCAACTAGATATAAGAAAATCACAAATGGAAAAGCTCACAAGTAAAGGCAAACATAAAGTAACTACAAGAAATCATCATACAAATATAATATCAAAACCAGCAATAACTATGAGAAGAGGAGAACACAATACAGGAAATGGATATGCATTTGAAATTAAGAAACCAGCCATTTAAAATAACCTTGTACATATATAGATTGCTATATAAAAACCTCATGGCAGTGGGACTTCCCTGATGGTCCAATGGTCCAGAAGAATCCACCTTGCAATGCAGAGGACATCAGTTCCATCCCTGGTCAAGGAAGATCCCAGATGCCATGGAGCAACAAAGCCCATGACCACAACTACTGAGGGCTTCCCTGGTGGCTCAACTGATAAAGAATCTGCCTACAATGCAAGGAATCTGGGTTTGATCCCAGGGTTGGGAAGATCCTCTGGAGAAGGAAATGGCAACCCACTCCAGTATTCTGGCCTGGAGAATCCCATGGACTGTACAGTCCATGGGTCACAAAGAGTCACACACGACTGAGCGATGTTCACACACACAACTACTGAACTTGTGTTCCAGAGCCCATGAGCCACAACTACTGAGCCTACATGCTGAAACTACCGAAGCTCGGGCACATACAGCCTGTGCTCTACAACAAAAAAAGCCACAAGTAGAAGCCTGCATATAGCAATAAAGAGCAGCCCTCAGTCATCACAACTAATGAAAGCCAACATGCAGCAATGAAGATCCACCACAGCCAAAGAAATAAAATAAATACAAATTTAAAAAACCTCATGGGAATTGCAAACCAAAAGCAAAAAATAGATACATGGAAAAAAATAAAAAGCAACCAAACACAACATTAATCAAACCACAAGACAGATCAAAAGAAGAATAGAAGAAATACTGACAAAAATGATTCCAAAGCAATTAAGATAATGGCAATAGGAACATACATATCGATGATTATCTTAAATGTAAAGGGATAAAACTCTCCAGCCAAAAGATGTAGACTGGATAAATGGAAATAAAAGTAATAT
>NW_011494906.1:456924-457727 GCF_000754665.1 Bison bison bison
TTGTAAAAGTAATATATATATATATATATATATATATGTATATATATATATATGTTTGTATAGTCTACAAGAGACCCATCTCAGACCTAGGGACACATACAGATTAAAAGTGAGGAGATGAAAAATGATATTCCATGAAAATGGAAATCAAGTAAAAGCTGGAATACTAATACTCATATCAGACATTATAGACATTAAAATAAAGACTATTACTAGAGACAAGGAAAAATAATTACTTGGTGGTCCAGTAGCTAAGATTGTGCTCCCAATGCAGGGGGCCTGGGTTTGATTCAGGAAACTAGATCCTGCATGCCACAACTGTTTGCATGCCACAACTGAGGACCCTGCATACTGCAAATAAGACCTGGCCACCAAATAAATAAATAAATAATAAATATTAAGAGACAAGGACGGATAGTACATAATGATTAAGGGATCATCCAAGAAGAATACAGAACAATTGTAAATATATATGCACCCAACATAGGAGCCCCTCAGCATATAGGCAGATGCTAACAGTCATAAGAAGAGAAATCAACAGTAACACAATAAAAATGGAAGATTTTAACACCCACTTACACCAATGGAGATAATCATACATACAGAAAATTAATAAAGAATCATAGACCTTAAATGATACATTAGATCAAACAGACTTCAGTGATATTTATAAAGCACTCATCCAAAGGATAAAAGATGATGCTGTGAAAGTGCTGCACTCAATATGGCAGCAAATTTGGAAAACTCAGCAGTGGCCACAGGACTAGAAAAGGTCAGTTTTCATTCCAATCCCAAAGAAAGGC
>NW_011494906.1:457827-469864 GCF_000754665.1 Bison bison bison
TGCCAAAGAATGCTCAAACTACCACACAATTGCACTCATCTCACATGCTGGTAAAGTAATGCTCAAAATTCTCTAAGCCAGGCTTCAGCAGTACATGAACCGTGAACTTCCAGGTGTTCAAGCTGGTTTTAGAAAAGACAGAGGAGCCAGAGATCAAATTGCCAACATCCACTGGATCATGGAAAAAGCAAGAGAGTTCCAGAAAAACATCTATTTCTGCTTTATTGACTATGCCAAAGCCTTTGACTGTGTGTATCACAATAAACTGGAAAATTCATCAAGAGATGGGAATACCAGGCCACCTGACCTGCCTCTTGAGAAACCTATATGCAGGTCAGGAAGCAACAGTTAGAACTGGACATGGAACAACAGACTGGTTCCAAATAGGAAAAGGAGTACGTCAAGGCTGTATATTGCCACCCTGCTTATTTAACTTATATGCAGAGTACATCATGAGAAACACTGGGCTGGAAGAAGCACAAGCTGGAATCAAGATTGCTGGGAGAAATATCAATAACCTGAGATATGCAGATGACACCACCCTTATGGCAGAAAGTGAAGAGGAACTAAAAAGCCTCTTGATGAAAGTGAAAGAAGAGAGTGAAAAAGTTGGCTTAACGCTCAACATTCAGAAAACAAAGATCATGGCATCTTATCCCATCACTTCATGGGAAATAGATGGGGAAACAGTGGAAACAGTGTCTGACTTTATTTTTCTGGGCTCCAAAATCACTGCAGATGGTGACTGCAGCCATGAAATTAAAAGACGCTTACTCCTTGAAAGGAAAGTTATGACCAACCTAGACAGCATATTAAAAAGCAGAGACATTACTTTGCCAACAAAAGACCATCTAGTCAAGGCTATGGTTTTTCCAGTGGTCATGTATGGATGTGAGAGTTGGACTATAAAGAAAGCTGAGCACAGAAGAATTGATGCTTTTGAACTGTGGTGTTGGAGAAGACTCTTGAGAGTCCCTTGGACTTCAAGGAGATCCAACAAGTCCATCCTAAAGGAGATCAGTCCTAGGTGTTCATTGGAGGGACAGATGTTGAAGCTGAAACTCCAATACTTTGGTCACCTGATACAAAGAGCTGACTCATTTGAAAAGACCCTGATGCTGGGAAAGATTGAGGGCAGGAGGAGAAGGGGACGACAGAGGATGAGATTGTTGGATGGCATCACCGACACAATGGACATGGGTTTGGGTACACTCCGGGAGTTGGTGATGGACAGGGAAGCCTGGTACTGTGGTTCATGGGGTGGCAAAGAGTCGGACACGACTGAGCGACTGAAATGAACTGAACTGAACATCCAAAGGAAACAGAACACACTTTCTTCCAATGACCACATGGAATATTCTCCAGGAATGATCAGTTTTGGCCACAAATCAAGCCTTGATAAATTTAACAAAATTGAAATCATATCAAGAATCTTTTCCAACTACAATGCTGTGAGATTAGAAAAAAACTGAAAAAAAAAAAAAACATAAACACTAAAAGGTAAAACAAAATGTTATTAAGCAACCAGAGGATCAGTGAAAAAAAAAATCAGAAAGAAAATCAAAAAACACCTAGACAATTGACAATGAAAACATGATGATCCAAAAGATATGAAACATAGCAAATGCAGTTCTAAGAGGGAAGTTTATAGCAATGCACTCTAACCTCAAGAAACAGGAAAAATATCAAATAAACAACCTAAACTCACACCTAAACCAACTAGAGAAAGAAGAACAAACAAACCCCAACGTTAGTAGAAAGAAAGAAATCATAAAGATCACAAAAGAATTAAATGAAATAGAGACAAAGAAAATAAAAGCAAAGATCCATGAAACTAAAAGTTGGTTCTTTGAGAAAATAAACAAAATTGATAAATCTTTAGCAAGACTCCTCAAGAAAAAAAAAATGGGGGTGGGAGGGAGGACTCAAACCAATAAAATAGAAGTTACAAGGGACACCACAGAAATACAATGTATGGCAATGAAATGGACAAACTAGAAGAAACTGACAAATTCTTACAAAGGTACAGCTTTTCAAGACAAACCAAGGAGAAACAGAATATATGAACAGAACAATTACAAGTACTGAAATTGAAACTGTGATTAACAATCCCCCAACAAACAAAAGTCCAGGAGAGATAACTTCACAGATGAATTCTATCAAATATTTAGAGAAGAGTTAACACTTACCCTTTAGAAACTCTTCCAAAAAATTGTAGAGGAAGGAACTTACCTGGTGGTCTAGTGGTTAAGACTCTGTGCTTCCACTGCAGAGGGATCGGGTTTCACCTCTGGTCAGGGAACTAAGATCCCACATGCCACACAATGTAGACCAAAAAAAAAAGTAATAAAAAAATTATAGAGGAAGGAACACTCCTAAGCTCATACTACGATACCACCATCCCTCTGATACCAAAACCAGACAAACATCACACACACACAAAAGAAAAAATTACAGGCCAATATCACTGATGAACATAGATACAAAAATCCACAACAAAATAGTAGCAAACTGAATCCAACAACATATAAAAGGATCATACACTATGATCAAGTGGGATTTATACAAGGTATGCAGAATTTTTCAATATCCACATATCAATCACTGTGATATGCAGTGATTGATATGCAGTGATTAAATCTCAAACAATGCAGAAAAAGCTTTTCATAAAATTCAACACAGGTTTATGACTAAAGACACTTCAGAAGACGGGCATAGAGGGAAACTACTTCAACATAATGGGCTTTCTTGGTGGCTCAGTTGGTGAAGAATCCTCCTACAATGCAGGAGACACGGGTTTGATCCATTGGTCAGGAAGACCCCCTGGAAAATTAAATGGCTACCCACTCCAGGATTCTTTCCTGGAGAACTCCATGGATAGAGGAGCCTGGAAGGCTTCAGTCCATGGAGTCACAAAGAGTGGACATAACTTAGCGACTGAAAAACAACAAAAGGTTTTTCATAACTTTCTGTCTAAGAAGCAAGCATCTTTTAGTGTCATGGCTGCAGTCACTGTCCACAATGATTTTGGAGACCAAAATCAGAAAATCTGTCACTGCTTCCATTTTTTTCCCCTTCACTTTGCATGAAGTGATTGGACCAGATGCCATGATCTTAGTTTTTTTAAAGTTGAGTTTCAATCCAGCTTTTACACTCTCCTCTTTTACCCTAATATTGTTCATGGGGTTCTCAGGGCAAGAATACAGAAGTGGTTTGCCATTCCCTTCTCCAGTAGACCACATTTTGTCAGAATTCTCCACGATGACCTGTCCATCTTGGGTGGCCCTACACGACATGGCTCCTAGTTTCATTGAGTTAGACAAATAGGAAAATGAGTAAGTCAAGACTATATTGTCACCCTGCTTATTTAACTTACATGCAGAGAACATCATGAGAAACGCTGGGCTGGAGGAAGCACAACCTGGAATCAAGATTGCTGGGAGAAATATCAATAACCTCAGATATGCAGGTGACACCACCATTATGGCAGAAAGTGGAGAAGAACTAAAGAGCCTCTTGATGAAAGTGAAAGAGGAGAGTGAAAAAGTTGGCTTAAAGCTCAGCATTCAGAAAACTAAGATCATGGAATCCAGTCCCATCACTTCATGGCAAAAAGATGGAGAAATAGTGGCTGACTTTATTTTTGGTGGCTCCAAAATCACTGCAGATGATGACTGCAACCATGGAATTAAAAGACGCTTACTCCTTGGAAGAAAAGCTATGATCAACCTAAATAGCATATTAAAAAGCAGAGACATTACTTTGCCAACAAAAGTGCATCTAGTCAAGGCTATGGTTTTTCCAGTAGTCATGTATGGATGTAAGAGTTGGACTTTAAAGTAAGCTGAGTGGCAAAGAATTGATGCTTTTGAACTGTGGTGTTGAAGAAAACTCTTGAGAGTCCCTTGGACTGCAAAGAGATTCAACCAGTCCATCCTGAAGGAAATCAGCCCTGAATATTCATTGGAAGGACTGATGCTGAAGCTGAAACTCCAATACTTTGGTCACCTGATGCAAAGAACTGACTCATTGGAAAAGACCCTGATGCTGGGAAAGATTGAAGGTGGGAGGAGAAGGGGACAACAGAGGATAAGATCGTTGGATGGCATCACCGACTCAATGGGCATGAGTTTGAGTAAACTCTGGGAGTTGGTGATGGACAGGGAGGCCTGGCATGCTGCAGTCCATGGGGTCGCAAAGAGTCGGACACCACTGAGGGACTGAACTGAACTGAACTTTTACCCTCATCAAGAGGCTCTTTAGTTCTTCTCCACTATCTGCCATTAGAGTGGCATCTGCGAATCTGAGGTTATTGATATTTCTCCCAGAAGTCACGATTCCAGTTCATGATTAATCCAGATTGGCATTTCACATTATGTACTTTGCATATCAGTTAAATAAGCAGAGTGACAACATACACCCTAGTTGTTCCCCTTTCCCAACTTTGAACCAGTTAGAAATTGCATCATACGCCACTTTAATTAAAAGCAAAGGATTGTATTTTCTTGAGTAGTGTGTTGTTACAGAACAAACAAGAAAAAAACCATTTGTTTTCTTCTCTTTCCTAGAATAGTCTTTGTGTCTCTCCAGTTCCGTTTTTTAGAAACGACTGAAGACTGTGTAGCTTACTTTAAGGTTATTCAAAGGTCACGTACATGACAAAGTCCTATGCCAGTTTCACAAAATCACAAAGGACAAACACATTCAGAGAGTAAATATTTAAACAGATTTAATATTCATGAGATACAGATATCTTTGGTAAATAATTTTCTCTATAACTTTGCTAAAAAGCAACCACCCCATGCTTTCAAAAGGACTAGGGAAACTGATTCCATTGCTCTGTTACAGTAGTGAGGTGGGTTAGACCCAGGCATGAGAAACTGGCATGAGGTCGCATAGACTTAGTGTGAATTAAAGAAAACATTTTCTCCCCTTGAACTTCTCTCTGTAAAGTCATTTTGACTCCTCTTGAATATCACCTGTTTGCAATGGCCTTTGAGGAGCTCCTGGATAAAGTTGGTGGCCTGGGGAAATTCCAGATACTTCAGATGGCTTTAATTTTCCCTTCTTTCATGATAGTAGTCTGTCACTCACTGTTGGAGAACTTCACTGCAGCCGTTCCTGGTCATCGCTGCTGGGTCCACATCCTCGATAATGCCACTGTCTCTGATAATGACACTGGGATCCTCAGCCCTGATGTCCTCCTGAAAATCTCCATCCCACTGGATTCAAACTTGAAACCAGAGAAGTGTCGTCGTTTCCTCCACCCCCAGTGGCAGCTCCTTCACCTGAATGGGACTTTCCCCAACATGACTGACCTGGACACAGAGCCCTGTGTGGATGGCTGGGTGTATGACCACAGCTTGGTCTCCTCCACCATCGTGACTGAGGTAAAGGCTCAATTTACTTCTTATAAGTGTAGGTGTATACTCAGTCATGTCCTGAACATACAGTCGTGTCCTGAGTCATATCCTGTTTGAAAGTAAAAGTTAGTCACTCAGTCGTGTCCAACTCGTGACCCCATAGACTGTAGCCCACCAGGCTCCTCTGTCCATGGAATTCTCCAGGCAAGAATACTGGAGTGGGTTGCCATTACCTTCTCCAAGCGATCTTCCTGACCCAGGGATCGAACTCAGTTCTTCCTCATTGCAGGCAGACCCTTTACCAACTGAGCCACCAGGGAGTGCTCCTATCCTGTTTAGAATAACATAAATGAATTCTGAAGGAGATCAGCCCTGGGACTTCTTTGGAAGGAATGATGCTAAAGCTGAAACTCCAGTACTTTGGCCACCTCATGCGAAGAGTTGACTCATTGGAAAAGACTCTGATGCTGGGAGGGATTGGGGGCAAAAGGAGAAGGGGACGACAGAGGAAGAGATGGCTGGATGGCATCACTGACTTGATGGACGTGAGTCTGAGTGAACTCCGGGAGTTGGTGATGGACAGGGAGGCCTGGCGTGCTGCGATTCATGGGGTCACAAAGAGTCGGACACGACTGAGCGACTGATCTGATCTGAAACAGGGTTCAAGTCTTCAGCCACTGAGTAGATAATGTAGCCAGCTTCCTTTCATACTTTTAGTAAGGAGTGATTGATTATCCTTTTAATTGCCAAGCACTTTATTCTTTTTAATTTATTTATTTACTTTAATTGGAGGATAATTACTTTACAATATTGTGATGGTTTTTGCCATATATCAGTATGAATTGGCCATAGGTATACATGTGTCCCCTCCATTCTGAAGCCCCCTCCCATCTCCCTCCCCACCCTATCCCACCAGGTTGTCACAGTGCACTGGCTTTTCATGCCCTGTGTCATACATCAAACTCACACTGGTTATCTATTTTACATATGGTAATTTTAAAAACCCAGAAATAATCAAATGGGACTTAAATAAACTTAAAAGCTTTTGCACAAAGAAGGAAACTATAAGCAAGGTGAAAAGACAGCCCACAGAATGGGAGAAAATAGTAGCAAATGAAACAACTGACAAAGAATTAATCTCCAAAATACACAAGCAGTTCATGCCACTCAGTACCAGAAAAACAAACAACCCAATCAAAAAGTGGGCAGAGGCTGAGGACAAGATGGGAGAGGAGTAGGTGGAATACATCTCTCTCCACGGATATATCAGGAATACACCTTCAAACACAGAAGTGCATGCAGAACACCAGCTGAGAGCAGACAGGAGTACCTGACCAGCAGAAAAGAATATGTAGAACCATGCAAAACTCGGTAGGATGAAGGAACTAGGGGGGAAAATAGGAGTGTTAGTAGGACTGGACCTGCCCTTGGTGGGAGGGGGAACTGAAGCAGGGGTCCAGTCCCCACAGTGGGACAGTTGTCCGAGTCAGAGGAGAAACATTTAAGGCTGAGAGTGAAACAGCTGATCTGTGGCAGCCTAAATGGAATGAGAATCAGACAGTCCTTGCTGCAGCCATACATACCTCAGACAGTAACACTGGTCTTCTGGAAGGCGCAGCAGCCGGGAGCTGGAGTTTAGGGATTGTGGTGCACTCCCAGGGCGAGGGCTGCTGTTGACTGTGGAGAGACTGAGGGGATGTGAGGGAGGAGATTGTGGTGGGAAATGCCGGTGGAGGAAAGCCCGGCAGCCATGGAAGCAAGGTGATACTGCTGAGTCACATGTAGGGGGTGAAGCCATTACCATAGCCTCTCTCTCCCCACACACCAGCATTGGCAGCTGAACAATAGACAGCCTGGTCTATCAAATGCCTGACGCACTGAACTAGAGTAGGACCCCATCCAGGGTGCTCCTTTCGGTGACTGATATGCCAAACTACAGAGTAGGACCCCAGCCAGGGGGACCCCTCTATGTGCCTGATTCACTGAACAACAGAGAGGGACCCCAGGCAAGGGAGCCCTCTAAGTGCCTGCATAGGCGGAGCAATGGAGAAAGACTGGCCAAAGAGACCTGATCGCCAGCTACAAGAAGCTTGAAGAAAGACTCTGATAGGGCCATAACTCCTGTGACAGAGGCAGTCAGTGTCCCTGCACACGTGGCACCAGCAGGGTCCCCACAAGCCAAGAAGCTGTGCTGCCTTCACGCTCAGCTCTCACTGGGGCAGAGCTGCCACAGGCAAAAAAAAGTCTGGTGTCTATGCACGCAAGATCACTTCTGTCATGTCCAACTCTGCGACCTTGTAGACTGTGGCTTGCCAGGGTTCTCTATCAGAGAGGGTGTTCTTCAGGCAAGAATATTGGAGTGTATTGGCCAAAACTGGTTGCCATACCCTTCTAGAGCACTATATTTCCTGCTGCCCTAGCCGCCAACCCACCTGAGTACTTGGTGCTGCCAGAATCCCTGCAACTGCAGTACCTCCACACCTGGCCCTCACAGGAGCAAACCCAAACCCTCCAGGACAACCTCAGAGCTAAACCCCAGTGGACAATCCACATGTAGAGGTGGATTGTGGATTTCAAAACCACAATTGAAACCCAGGGACAGTGTAGCTAGGGAAAAAGACCCAAAACTTTCTCACCAGCTGTACAAGCTCCAAAGTAAATCCACATGATCAACTAAGCAGACTCTGTGTCTATGGAATATATCAAAGGTCATTGAGAGTTCCCGCAAAAGAAAACACACTAGTTCTGATAGCTGTGGACATTGAAGGCAAGAACATACAGGAGTAGGACCAGATTAGAATTTGAGCTGCCCCCACAGCAGGTCCAGAGATTAGCACATGTTGGAGGGCATCCTAGGGAGATAAGGTGAACTGTGATTCCCAGGGAGAGAAACTGACAGCAGTGACTCAAGAAAAACATTTACCATTCTTATTTTTTTACTTGTTCTGTAGATTCTTTTGGATTTTTTTTTCTTTTCTTCCCCTTTGTTGTAGTTGTTGATTTTTTCGGCACTAAGAAATCCAATTAAGTTTTTGAGCTTTTTTTTTTTCTCGGTAACATTTTTTATTGTTGTCATAAACCTCTGCCTCTACATTGGGCTTTTGAAGTTCTGTGGAGTTTTCCTCTTTTCTTTTTTCTTTTCTCTTTTTTAATTTTTTAAACCTATTATTATGTTTCTGCATTGATTCCTCTATTTGCTATTCCTACTGTTCTTTTACCCTTGTATCAATCTTTAATGTATACAAATTTTCTTTGTCTACCTCTATTTAACTTTGCACAGCTATTTTTTCTTTTCTTTCTCCCCTTTCCTCTCAACATATTTGTTAGATTTATTTTCATTGCTTTATTTCCCAATTGGCAACTTGCTTTAGTTTTGTTTTCCAGTTTGTGCTTTAATTACTTTTGTTCTAGTAGATATAATTTTCTGTTTCCTTAGTTTACCAGGTCAATCTACTGTACTTTATTTTTATTGGACTGTTTTGATTTTGCTTGTGGGAGTATATGTATATGTGTATTCAGTCACATTTTCTATCATTGTTATAAACCTCTGCCTCTATGTTGGGCTTTTGCAGCTCTGTGAAGTTATCCTTTCTTTTCCTTTTTTCTTTCTTCTTCCATTTTTTCGTTTTCTCTTTTTTATAATTTTAATTTTTTAAGCCTATTATATTTTTTGTACATTTATTCCTTTGTTTGCCTTTCCTACTGTTCTTTTCCCCTTGCAGTTAATCTTTAATGTATGTAAAACTTCCTCATCTACCTCTATTTAACTTTGCATATCTATTCTTTCTTTTCTTTCTTTCCTTTCCCCTCAATATATTTGTTAGTTTTGTTATCATTGCTTTATTCCCCACTTGGCTGGCACCTTGCTTTAATTTTGTTTTCCAGTTTGTGCTTAAGTTAGTTTTGTTCTTAACTGGTAAATGTAATTTTTTATTTCTTTTGTTCACTGGGTCAATCTACTATACTTTATTTTTGTTAGACTGTTTTCACTTTGCTCATGGGTATATATGTATATGTGTATATTCCATTATTTTAATTATTATTTTCCTGATTTTGTAATTTCCATTTGTCTGTGGTTCATCTTTGGTTTCTTGGTTTTTGATATTTGTTTTAATCTAACTTAATGCCATAACAAGCCACTTGTGGAATCTTTGTTCCTGACCAGAGATCAAGCCCTGAGCTTTTGGAATGGGAGCACTGACTCCAAGGCCTTAGACTACCAGAGAACTAATCCTAGGGAGTATCAAATAGTGAGAACTCACTCAAAGTAAACCACTTGAATACAAGAACCAGCATCACCCAATTACCAATAGAACCCTGTGAAAGATGCCTCATCTAAACAACAAACAAGACAAAAATACAAACCTAATCATCATCAGACAGGATTATCACCTCACTCAGCCTTGCCATTAGAGGGAAGACAAACAAACAAAAACTCAGCACAAATCTCACCCTATACGAAGCTCACACAAACCACTGGACCAATCTTAGGAGGGCAGAAACAAAAAGGAAAACAGAATTCAACCTTCTTCAAGGAAAGAATTCAACTTTCCTTGAGGCCTTGGAAAAGGATACCTCAAACACAATAACTTAAAAAAAATAATAATGAAAAGGAAGAGAAATACTGCACAAATGAAGGAACAAACTAGAAAAACAGAAGTCCAAATAAATGAAGAGGAAATGGGAAAAATACCTGAAAAATAATTCAGAATAATGATAGTAAAGATGATCAAATACCTTGAAAATAAAATGGAGAAAATGCAGGAATCAATTAACAAAGACCTAGAAGAATTAAGAATAAACATACAGAGACAAGCAACACAATTACTGAAGTCAAAAATACTCTAAAGCAATCAATAGCAGAATATGTGAAGCAAAAGAATGAATTAGTGAGCTGGAAGATAAAATAGTGGAAATAAGTTCTGAAGAGCAGAATAAAGTTAAAAGAATGAAAAGAGCTGAGAACAATCTCAGAGACCTCTAGGACCACATCAAATGCACCAGCATTCCAATTATAGGGGTCCTAGAAGAAGAGGAAAAGAAAGGATATGAGAAATTTTTTGAAGAGATTATAGTTGAAAATTCCCCAACATGGAAAAGGAAATAGTCAATCAAGTCCAAGAGGCACAAAGAGTCCCATACAGGATAAACCCACGGAGAAACATGCCAAGACACATACTAATCAAGCTAACAAAGACTAAACACAACGAATATTAAAAGAAGTAAGGGAGAAGCAACAAGTAACATACAAGGGAAACCCCATATGCTCAACAGTTGATCTTTCAGCAAAAACTCCACAGGCCAGAAGGGAATAGCAGGATATATTTACAGTACTGAATGGGAAAAATCTACAGCCAGGATTACATACCCAGTAAGGATCTCATTCAAAATTGATGGAGAAATAAAAAGCTTTTCAGATAAGTAAAAGTTAAGAGAATTCACTACCACCAAAGCAGCTTTACAACAAATGTTAAAGGGACTTATATAATCAGGCAATACAGGAGAAGAAAAAAGATCTACAAAATCAACCTCAAACAATTAAGAAAAGGGCAATCAGTTCACTTCCGTCCCTCAGTCGTGTCCGACATTTTGTGACCCCATGAATCGCAGCATGCCAGGCCTCCCTGTCCATCACCATCTCCCAGAATTAACTCAAACTCACGTCCATCGAGTCGGTGATGCCATCCAGCCCTCTCATCCTCTGTTATCCCCTTCTCCTCCTGCCCCCAATCCCTCCCAGCATCAGAGTCTTTTCCAATGAGTCAACTCTTCACATGAGGTGGCCAAAGTACTGGAGTTTCAGCTATAGCATCATTCCTTCCAAAGAAATCCCAGGGCTGATCTCCTTCAGAATGGACTGGTTGGATCTCCTTGAAGTCCAAGGGACTCTCAAGAGTCTTCTCCAACACCACAGTTATAAAGCATCAATTCTTCAGTGCTCAGATTTCTTCACAGTCCAATTCTCACATCCCTACATGACCACTGGAAAAACCATAGCCTTGACTAGATGGACCTTTGTTGGCAAAGTAATGTCTCTGCTTTTGAATATGCTATCCAGGTTGGTCATAACTTTCCTTCCAGGGAGTAAGCGTCTTTTAATTTCATGGCTGCAGTCACCATCTGCAGTGATTTGGGAGCCCAAAAAAATAAAGTCTAACACTATTTCCACTGTTCCCCCATCTATTTCCCATGAAGTGATGGGACCAGATGCCATGATCTTCGTTTTCTGAAAGTTGAGTTTCAAGCCAACTTTTTCACGGTCCTCTTTCACTTTCATCAAGAGGCTTTTTAGTTCCTCTTCACTCTCTGCCATGAGGGTAGTGTCATCTGCATTTCTGAGGTTATTGATATTTCTCCTGGCAATCTTGATTCCAGCGTGTTCTTCTTCCAGCCCAGTGTTTCTCATGATGTACTGTGCATATAAATTAAATAAGCAGGGTGACAATATACAGCCTTGACATACTCCTTTTTCTATTTGGAACCAGTCTGTTGTTCCATGTCCAGTTCTAACTGTTGCTTCCCGACCTGCATATAGGTTTCTCAAGAGGCAGGTCAGGTGGTCTGGTATTCCCATCTCTTTCAGAATTTTCCACAGTTTATTGTGATCCACACAGTCAAAGGCTTTGGCATAGTCAATAAAGCAGAAATAGATGTTTTTCTGGAACTCTCTTGCT
>NW_011494906.1:469964-473564 GCF_000754665.1 Bison bison bison
GGTTCACGTATTGCTGAAGTCTGGCTTGGAGAATTTTGAGCATTACTTTACTACCATGTGAGATGAGTGCAATTGTGTGGTAGTTTGAGCATTCTTTGGCATTGCCTTTCTTTGGGATTGGAATGAAAACTGACCTTCTCCAGTCCTGTGGCCACTGTTGAGTTTTCCAAATTTACTGCCATATTGAGTGCAGCACTTTCACAGTATCATCTTTCAGGATTTGAAATAGCTCAACTGGAATTCCATCACCTCCACTAGCTTTGTTCAAAAAGGCAATAGGAACATGTATATCAATAATTACTTTAAATGTAAATGGATTAAATGCTCCAACCAAAAAACAGACTGGCTGAATGGATACAAAACAAGACCCATATATATGCTGTCTACAAGAAACCCACTTCAGACCTCAAGACACATATAGACTGAAATTCAGAGGATGGAAAACATATTCCATGCAAATGGGAAGCGAAAGAAAGCTGGAGTAGCAATCCTCATATCAGACAAAATAGACCTTAAAATAAAGAGGCTTCCAAGAGATAAGGAAGGACACTTCATAATGATCAAGGGATCAATCCAAAAGGAAGAGATAACAATTGTACACATCTATGCACCCAACATAGGAGCAACTCAATACATAAGACAAACACTAACAGGCATAAAAGGAGAAATTGACAGTAACACAATAATGGTAGGAGACTTTAACACCCCCCTCACATCAATGGACAGATCATCAAAACAGAAAATTAATAAGTAAACACAAATCTTAAACAATGCATTAGATGAGATGGATCTCATTGATATCTTCAGGACATTCCATCTGAATGCAGAAAAATACATCTTCTTCTCAAGTGCACATGGAACATTCTCCAGGATAGACAACATCTTGGGTCACAAATCAAATCTCAGTAAATTTAAGAAAATTGAAATCGTATCAAGCATCTTCTCCATTGACAACGCTATGAGACTAGATATCAATTACAAGAAAAAAAAAAAACAGTAAGAAACACAAAAACATGGAGATTAAACAACACGTTTCTAAATAACCAGCAGGTGACTGAAGAATCAAAAGGGAAATCAAAAAATTTCTGGAAACAAATGACAATGAAAACATGACAACTCAAAACCTATGGGATGCAGCAAAAGCACTTCTAAGAGAGAAATGTATAGCAGTACAATCTTACCTCAAAAAACAAGAAAAACATCGAATAGACAACCTAACTTTACACCTAAAACAACTGGGAAAAGAACAAAAAGCCCCAAAATTAGTAGAAGGAAAGAAATCATAAAGATATGAGCATAAATAAATGAAAAATAAATGATGGAAACAATAATAAAGAATTCTAAAACTAAAAGCTGGTTCTTTGAGAAGATAAACAAAATTGCAAGCCTTTAGCTGACTCATCAAGAAAAAAACAGAAGAATCAAATCAACAAAATTAGAAATGAAAAAGGAGAGGTTGCAACAGACAATGCAGAAATACAAAGGATTATAAGAGACTATTATGAACAACTATATGGCAATAAAATGGATAACCTGGAAGAAATGGACAGATTCTTAGAAAAGTTCAATCTTCCAAGACTGAACCAGGAAGAAACAAATTATGAACAATTACAAGCACTGAAATCGAAGCTGTGATCAAAAATCTCCCCAAAAACAAAAGCCCAAGACCAGATGGTTTCACAGAAGAATTCTATCAAGCATTTAGAGAAGAGCTAATACCCACCCTTCTAAAACTCTTTCCAAAAATTGCATATGAAGGAACACTGTCAAAGTCATTCTACAAGCCCACCATCACCCTGATACCAAAACCAGACAAAGACAACACAAAAAAAGAAAACTACAGGCCAATATCACTGATGAACATAGATGCAAAAGTCCTCAACAAAATTTTAGCAAACAGAATTCAGCAACACATCAAAAAGCTCATACACCATGATCAAGTTGGGTATATTCCAGAAATGCAAGGATTCTTCAATATACACAAATCAATGTGATACACCATATTAACAAACTGAAAGACAAAAGCCATACGACAATCTCAACAGATGCAGAAAAGGCCTTTGACAGAATTCAGCACCAATTTGTGATTAAAACTCTTCAAAAAGTGGGCATAGAAGAAAGCCACCTCAACATAGTAAAGGCCATAGATGATAAACCTACAGCAAACATTATTCTCAATGGTGAAAAACTGAAACCATTCCACCTAAGATCAGGAAAAAGAGAAGGGTGTCCACTTTTGCCACTGTTATTCAACATAGTTCTGGACCACCTACCTACAGCAATCAGAGAAGAAAAAGAAATAAAATGAATCCAGGTCAGAAAAGAAGTAAAGCTCTCACTGTACATAGAAAACCCTATGACATGATACTGTACATAGACAGATGACATGATACTGTACATATAAAACCCTAAAGATGGTATCAGAAAATTACTAGAGTTAATCAGTGAATTTAGCAAAGTTGCAGGATACAAAATCAATGCACAGAAATCACTTGCATTTCTATATACTAACAATGAAAAATCAGAAAGAGAAATTAAGGAATCCATTCCAGTCACCATTATAACAAAAAGAATTAAATATCTAAGAATAAACTTACCTAAGGAGACAAAAGAACTGCACACAGAAATTATAAGACACTAATGAAAGAATCAAAGATGACATAAACAGATGGAGAGATATTCCATGTTCTGGGTAGGAAGAATCAATATTGTGAAAATGACTTACTACCAAATGCAGTTTACAGATTCAATGCAATCCCTGTCAAATTACCAATGGCATTTTTCACAGAACCAGAACAAAAAATTTCACAATTCATATGGAAACATAAAGACCCTGAATAGCCAAAGCAGTCTTGAGAAAGAAGAATGAAGCGGGAGGAACCAATCTTCCTGACTTCAGATTATACTACAAAGCTACAGTCATCAAGACAGTATGGTACCGGCACAGAAACAGAAATATAGACCAATGGAACAGGACAGAAAGCCCAGAAATAAACCCATGCACCTTTGGGTAACTTATTTTTTAAAAAGAAGGCAAGAAGATAAAATGGGACAAAGACAGCCTCTTGAATAAATGGTGCTGGGAAAACTGAACAGCTACATGTAAAAGAATGAAATTAGAACACTTCCTAACACCATACACAAAGATAAACTCAAAATGGATTAAAGACCTAAATGTATATAGAAATTATAAAACTCATGGAGGAAAACATAGGCAGAACACTCGATGACATAAATCAAAACAAGATCCCCTATGAACCACCTCCTAGAGTAATGGAAATAAAAACAAACGACACATGTACCCCAATGTTCATCGCAGCACTGTTTGTAATAGCCAGGACATGGAAGCAACCTAGATGTCCATCAGCAGATGAATGGATAAGAAAGCTATGGTACATATACACAATGGAGTATTACTCAGCCATTAAAAAGAATACATTTGAATCAGTTCTAATGAGGTGGATGAAACTGGAGCCTATTATACAGAGTGAAGTAAGCCAGAAAGAAAAACACCAATACAGTATACTAACACATATATATGGAATTTAGAAAGATGGTAACAATAACCCTGTGTACGAGACAGCAAAAGAGACACTGATG
>NW_011494906.1:473730-473970 GCF_000754665.1 Bison bison bison
AAGAAAAACAAACAACCCAATCAAAAAGTGGGAGAAAGACCTAAGCAGACATTTCTCCAAAGAACACATACAGATGGCAAACAAACACATGACAAGATGCTCAGCATCACTCATTATTAGAGAAATGTAAATCAAAACGACAATGAGATATCACCTCACACCAGTCAGAATGGCCAAAATCAAAAAGATTACAAGTAATAAATGCTGGAGATGGTGTGGAGAAAAGGAAATGCTTTTGTA
>NW_011494906.1:475040-475424 GCF_000754665.1 Bison bison bison
GAAGCAGAAGATATTAAGAAGAGATGGCAAGAATACACAGAAGAACTGTACAAAAAAGATCTTCACAACCCAGATAATCACGATGGTGTGATTACTCATCCGGAGCCAGACATCCTGGAATGTGAAGTCAAGTGGGCCTTAGAAAGCATCACTACGAACAAAGCTAGTGGAGGTGATGGAATTCCAGTTGAGCTATTTCAAATCCTGAAAGATGATGCTGTGAAAGTGCTGCACTCAATATGGCAGCAAATTTGGAAAACTCAGCAGTGGCCACAAGACTGGAAAATATCAGTTTTCATTCCAATCCCAAAGAAAGGCAATGCCAAAGAATGCTCAAACTACTGCACAATTGCACTCATCTCACATGGTAGTAAAGTAATGCTC
>NW_011494906.1:475524-475835 GCF_000754665.1 Bison bison bison
ACCAGTCAGAATGGCCATCATCAAAAAGACTACAAGTAATAAATGCTGGAGATGGTGTGGAGAAAAGGGAACCCCCTTGCACTGTTGGTGGAAATGTAAATTGATACAGCCACTATGGAAGACGGTATGCTTCTGCTGCTGCTGCTGCTGCTGCTAAGTTGTTTCAGTCGTGTCCAACTCTGTGCGATCCCAGAGATGGAAGCCCACCAGGCTTCCCCATCCCTGGGATTCTCCAGGCAAGAACTGGAGTGGGTTGCCATTTCCTTCTCCAATGCATGAAAGTGAAAAGAGAAAGTGAAGTTGCTCAGTCG
>NW_011494906.1:476157-476637 GCF_000754665.1 Bison bison bison
ACCTGACCTGCCTCTTGAGAAACCTATATGCAGGTCAGGAGGCAACAGTTAGAACTGGATATGGAACAACAGACTGGTTCCAAATAGGAAAAGGAGTACATCAGGGCTGTATATTGTCACCCTGCTTATTTAACTTATATGCAGAGTACATCATGAGAAACACTGGACTGGAAGAAACACAAGCTGGAATCAAGATTGCCAGGAGAAATATCAATAACCTCAGATATGCAGATGACACCACCCTTATGGCAAAAAGTGAAGAGGAACTAAAAAGCCTGTTGATGAAAGTGAAAGAGGAGAGTGAAAAAGTTGGCTTAAAACTCGACATTCAGAAAACGAAGATCATGGCATCTGGTCCCATCACTTCATGGGAAATAGATGGGGAAACAGTGGAAATCGTGTCAGACTTCATTTTGGGGGGCTCCAAAAGCACTGCAGATGGTGACTGCAGCCATGAAATTAAAAGACGCTTACTCCTTG
>NW_011494906.1:476855-479077 GCF_000754665.1 Bison bison bison
AGAATTGATGTTTTTGAACTGTGATGTTGGAGAAGACTCTTGAGAGTCCCTTGGACTTCAAGGAGATCCAACCAGTCCATTCTGAAGGAGATCAGCCCTGGGATTTCTTTGGAAGGAATGATGCTAAAGCTGAAACTCCAGTACTTTGGCCACCTCATGGGAAGAGTTGACTCATTGGAAAAGACTCTGATGCTGGGAGGCATTGGGAGCAGGAGGAGAAGGGGATGACAGAGGATGAGATGGCTGGATGGCAAAACTGACTCGATGGACATGAGTCTGAGTGAACTCCAGGAGTTGGTGATGGACAGGGAGGCCTGGCATGCTGCGATTCATGGGGTCACAAAGAGTCAGACACAACTGAGTGACTGAACTGAACTGAACTGAACTGAACTGAACTGAAGGGCTTCCCTGGTGGCTCAGACGGTAAAGCATCTGCCTGCAATGTGGGAGACCCGGGTTCGATTTTAGGGTCGGGAAGATCCCCTGGAGAAGGAAATGGCAATCCACTCCAGCACTCTTGCCTGGAAAATCCCATGGACAGAGGAATCTGATAGGCTGTAGTCCATGGGGCTGCAAAGAATTGCACACGACTGAGTGACTTCACTTTCACTTTCAGAACATGGAAGCAACCTAGACGTCCATCAACAGATGAATGGATAAAAAAGTTGTGGTACATATACACAATAGAATATTACTCAGCCATAAAAGGGAACCCATCTGAGTCAGTTCTAATGAGGCGGATGAACCTAGAACCTATTATACAGAATGAAGTGAGTCAGAAAGAGAAAGATAAATAAATACCATATTCTAACTCATATATACGAATCTATAAAAATGGTACTGAAGAGTTTATTTACAGGACAACAATGGAGAAACAGACATAGAGAATAGACTTATGGCCATAGGGAGAAGGGAGGAGAGGGTAAAATGTATGGAAAGAATAACTTGGAAACTTAGGTTCAGTTCAGTTCAGTTCAGTTTAGTCGCTTAGTCGTGTCATGAATCACAGAACGCCAGACCTCCCGGTCGATCGCCAACTCTCGGAGTTCCTTCAACCTCATGTCCATCGAGTCGGTGATGACATCCAGCCATCTCATCCTCTGTCGTCCCCTTCTCCTCCTGCCCCCAATCCCTCCCAGCATCAGAGTCTTTTCCAATGAGTCAACTCTTCGAATCAGGTGGCCAAAGTACTGGACTTTCACCTTCAGCATCAGTCCTTCCAATGAACACCCAGGACTGATCTCCTTTAGAATGGACTGGTTGGATCTCCTTGCAGTCCAAGGGACTCTCAAGAGTCTTCTCCAACATCACAGTTGAAAAGTATCAATTCTTCGGTGCTCAGCTTTCTTCACAGTCCAACTCTCACATCCATACATGACCACTGGAAAAACCATAGCCTTGACTAGATGGACCTTTGTTGGCAAAGTAATATCTCTGCTTTTGAATATGCTATCTAGGTTGGTCATAACTTTCCTTCCAAGGAGTAAGCGTCTTTTAATTTCATGGCTGCAATCACCATCTGCAGTGATTTGGGAGCCCCAAAAAATAAAGTCTGAAACTGTTTCCACTGTTTCCCCATCTATTTTCCATGAAGTGATGGGATAAGATGCCATGATCTTAGGTTTCTGAATGTTGAGCCTTAAGCCAACTTTTTCACTCTCCTCTTTCACTTTCATCAACAGGCTTTTTAGTTCCTCTTCACTTTCTGCCATAAGGGTGGTGTCATCTGCATATCTGAGGTTATTGATATTTCTCCTGGCAATCTTGATTCCAGCTTGTGTTTCTTCCAGTCCAGCATTTCTCATGATGCACTCTACATATAAGTTAAATAAGCAGGGTGACAATATACAGCCTTGATGTACTCCTTTTCCTATTTGAAACCAGTCTGTTGTTCCATGACCAGTTCTAACTGTTGCTTCCTGACCTGCATATAGGTTTCTCAAGAGGCAGGTCAGGTGGTCTGGTATTCCCATCTCTTTCAGAATTTTCCACAGTTTACTGTGATCCACACAGTCAAAGGCTTTGGCATAGTCAATAAAGCAGAAATAGATGTTTTTCTGGAACTCTCTTGCTTTTTCCATGATCCAGCGGATGTTGACAATTTGATCCCTGGTTCCTCTGCCTTTTCTAAAGCCAGCTTGAACATCTGGAAGTTCACGGTTCATGTATTGCTGAAGCCTGGCTTGGAGAATTTTGAGCATTATTTTACTAGCATGTGAGAT
>NW_011494906.1:479534-480143 GCF_000754665.1 Bison bison bison
TTTGTTCGTAGTGATGCTTTCTAAGGCCCACTTGACTTCACATTCCAGGATGTCTGGCTCTAGGTGAGTGATCACACCATCATGATTATCTTGATCATGATGCTCTTTTTTGCACAGTTCTTCTGTGTATTCTTGCCACCTCTTCTTAATATCTTCTTACATTACCAAATGAAAA
Source organism: Bison bison bison (assembly GCF_000754665.1). Classification (NCBI taxonomy): domain Eukaryota; kingdom Metazoa; phylum Chordata; class Mammalia; order Artiodactyla; family Bovidae; genus Bison; species Bison bison. Next base: position 479,710 of record NW_011494906.1, read on the forward strand.
ATAGATAGCCAGCAGGAATTTGCTGTATGACTCAGGAAATTCAAACAGGGGCTCTGTATCAGCCTAGAGGGGTGGGATGGGGAGGGAGATGGGAAGGAGGTTCAAAGGGAAGGGTATATATGTATACCTATGGCTGATTCATGTTGAGGTTTGACAGAAAACAGCAAAATTCTATAAAGCAATTATCCTCCAATAAAAGATAATAATTTTTTAAGTGGGCAGAAGACCTAAACAGATATTTTCCAAAGACATAGAGATGGCTAATACATGAAAAGATACTCCACATTGCTCATTATTAGAGAAATGCAAATCAAAATCCCAACAAGGTATTCTCTTACCAGTCAGAATATGAAAGTGAAAGGCATTCAGTTGTGTCTGACCCTTTGCAACCCCATGGACTAAACAGTCCATGGAAATCTCTAGGCCAGAATACT
>NW_011494906.1:480243-481143 GCF_000754665.1 Bison bison bison
CCTGAATACTCATTGGAAGGACTGATGCTGAACCTGAAACTCCAGTACTTTGGCCACCAGAGGGAAGATCTGATTCATTAGGAAAGACCTTGATGCTGGGAAAGATTGAACTCAAAAGCAGAAGGCAGTGGCAGAGGATGAAATAGTTAGATAGCATCACTGACTCAATGGACAAGAATTTGAGCAAACTCCCGGAGATAGTGTAAGACAGAGGATCCTGGTGTTCTGCAGTCCATGGGATCACAAAGAGTCACACTTGACTTAGCAACTGAACAACAAAACAAAAGACAGAAACATTGATATATGCAGTGCTAAGTGAATATGAAGATTGGCCCTGACATAACCTACAGGATTTAGCTGAGGATCTGAAAAAGTCATGCCTAATCCTAAAGAAAGGCAATACCAAAGAATGCTCAAACTACTGCACAATTAAACTCATCTCACACGCTAGTAAAGTAATGCTCAAAATTCTCCAAGCCAGGCTTCAGCAATACATGAACCGTGAACTTCCAGATGTTCAAGCTGGTTTTAGAAAAGGCAGAGGAACCAGAGATCAAATTGGCAACATCCGCTAGATCATGGAAAAAGCAAGAGAGTTCCAGAAAAACATCTATTTCTGTTTTACTGACTATGCCAAAGCCTTTGTCTATCTGGATCACAATAAACTGTGGAAAATTCTGAAAGAGATGGGAATACCAGACCACCTGACATAGTTAGAACTGGACATGGAACAACAGACTGGTTCCAAATAGGAAAAAGAGTACATCAGGGCTGTATATTATCACCCTGCTTTTTTAACTTATATGCAGAGTACATCATGAGAAATGCTGGACTAGAAGAAGCACAAGCTGGAATCAAGATTGCCGGGAGAAATATCAATAACCTCAGATATGCAGATGA
>NW_011494906.1:481243-482099 GCF_000754665.1 Bison bison bison
TCCAGTCAGAATAGCCATCATCAAAAAGTCTGCAAACAATAAATGCTGGCCAGGGTGTGAAGAAAAGGGAACCCTCTTATATTATTGGTGGGAATGCAAACTGATACAACCACTATGGAAAACATTAAAAAAAAAAAAAACTAAGAATAAAACTACCATAAGACTCAGCAATCCCACTGCTTGTCATATACTCTGAGGAAACCAGAATTGAAAAAGGCACTTTATTTTTCAATATTAAGTGTAGTGACAAAACAAACTAGAAGTGAATTTTAGTATCACAAAGCTTTAAATTGTGTGAAGGTGTACAGTTAGAAAAGACATAATATGTGAAAACTACCCTTGGTAGAATATTCTTGCCTTACTTGCAAATTGGAAATACGTGTATCAATTTTTAAATTTCCATATCCTGGCTACTTGTCAAAAAATGAAATCAGAGTGCATTTCACCCTAAATGTAAAATCCAGGCATCATAAATTTTTTTAAAATGTATTTAGTGTGTCCAAAATCACTGCAGACAGTGACTGCAGCCATGAAATTAAAAGACACTTGCTCCTTGGAAGGAAAGCTATGACAAATCATGACAACATGTTAAAGAGCAGATCCATCACTTGCCGACAAAGGTCTATATAGTCAAAGCTATGATTTTTTCAGTAGTCATGTATGGATGTGGGCATTGGATCATCAAGTAGTCAATGCCCAAGAATTGATGCTTTCAAATTTTGGTGCTAAATAGGACTCTGGAGAGTTCTTTGGACTGCAAGGAAATCAAACCAGCCAATCCTAATGGAAATCAACCCTGAATACTCATTGGAAGGACTGATGCTGAACCTGAAGCTCCAGTACTTTGGCCACCAGA
>NW_011494906.1:482199-483723 GCF_000754665.1 Bison bison bison
TGCCGGGAGAAATATCAATAACCTCAGATATGCAGATGACACCACCCTTATGGCAGAAAGTGAAGAGGAACTAAAAAGCCTGTTGATGAAAGTGAAAGAGGAGAGTGAAAATGTTGGCTTAAGGCTCAACATTCAGAAAACAAAGATAATGGCATCTGGTCCCACCACTTCATGGGAAATAGATGAGGAAACAGTGGAAACAGTTTCAGACTTTATTTTTTGGGGCTCCCAAATCACTGCAGATGGTGACTGCAGCCATGAAATTAAAAGACGCTTACTCCTTGGAAGGAAAGTTATGACCAACCTAGATAGCCTATTCCAAAGCAGAGACATTACTTTGCCAACAAAGGTCCGTCCAGTCAAGGCTATGGTTTTTCCAGTGGTCATGTATGGATGTGAGATTTGGACTGTGAAGAAAGCTGAGCACCAAAGAATTGATGCTTTTGAACTGTGGTGTTGGAGAAGACTCTTGAGAGTCCCTTGGACTTCAAGGAGATCCAACCAGTCCATTCTAAAGGAGATCAGTCCTGGGTGTTCATTGGAAGGACTGATGCTAAAGCTGAAACTCCAATTCTTTGCCCACCTCATGGGAAGAGTTGACTCATTGGAAAAAACTCTGATGCTGGGAGGGATTGGGGGCAGGAGGAGAAGGGGATGACAGAGGATGAGACAGCTGGATGGCATCACTAACTCGATGGACATGAGTTTGGGTGAACTCCAGGAGTTGGTGATGGACAGGGAGGCCTGGCGTGCTGCAATTCATGGGGTCGCAAAGAGTCGGACATGACTGATCGACTGAAATGAACTGAACTGAAACTGTGACTAGAATGACATGGAGAAGTAAAGGTTGTAAAGGAAACCAGAGAGTAGTTCATTAAAGGACTACTAGATTGAGCAAATATTTAAGGATGTAACATACTGTGAAGCTCCTCTGTGCTGATTTCTTTCTCTTCCAGTGGGACCTCGTATGTGATCAACAGTCCCAGAAACCGCTGATTCAATCCCTAGTCATGGCTGGAACACTGGTGGGGGGCCTCATCTATGGCCATCTCTCAGACAGGCGAGTATCTCCACATCACTGCTGCCCCTCCTCTGTGGTGTGTTCACAGTTTATGATTACTTGTTTCATAAGGAAATGTTTCTTTAGTTCAAGGATACAATTTATGCTGCTGTGGGTTGCCTTGGTTTCCAGGGAGCTATAGATGGAAATTCAGAATTAGACTCATTGTGATGAATGCGATTTGTTGCCACAGGTCTCTCTGTTTTAAACAGAAATAACCTTTCCATAAGATTAAGGGCAGGGGGCATTTCAGAACAATTTTTAGAGGCAAGTTACCATAAAATTAGAGAGACCTCATAAAGATGAGAAGGAGTTACCAATGAGAAAAGAGAAGGTGTTTTCAAGATAGGTGGGTCAGCCTGTTTGAAGAAACAGAGTTGTAGCCCTTTGCCATGAAGTCTGTGTGTCCCTCACAGATCAGTGAGCTAAATGCTTGCAGGTTCCTACCTTGGTCCTCATGTCAT
>NW_011494906.1:483926-503608 GCF_000754665.1 Bison bison bison
CGGGAGGGGGGGTGTTCAGTCACTCAGGGTGTCCGACTTTTTACAGCCCTATGGACTGCATCCCTCCAGGCTCCTCTATCCACAGGATTTTCCAGGCAAGAATACTGGACTTGGTTGCCATTTGCTCCTCCAGGAGATCTTCCCAACCCAGGGATCAACCATGTCTCCTGCATTCCTGCATTGGCAGGCAGATTCTTTACCATGGAGCCACCTAGGAAGCCCATATCATGGTTACCCTACAGTAATTAGTGTTCTATGAAACTTCTGTGTTTCTGGGATGGTACTGAAGTTGGAGTAGAAATTATTGTGTCTATAATCTGGTTGTGTGATTATGTTAAAAAAAAAAGAAAGAAAGAAAGAAAAAGCCTACTTACAGGTAATATTTGCCACCATATAAGCAATTAACTAATCCATAGACCTCATGTGTCACAATATGTGGTGTGAGAAGTTTGGGTTATCCTGTACCTGACAGTGGTCATTCTTAAAGTACATTCTTAAAGCAATAGGACAAACATGACAGCTACACATTTAAGTGTCCTAAAGGGGAAATGGGAGGCTTAGAGTAAGTATCCCTTGTCATTTGTAAACCTAATATTATTTAATCTTATAGCTGAAAATTGCGGACTCTGACTGTATCACCTCAGTGTAATTAGTCAAAGATTTCTGGATCAGAGTGCTCATTTGGACCAGCCTACTGACTGAGCCTTTTATGACTATTCATAATAAAATGCTGATTGAGAGTTTAGATGGACATAGAGTCATAGGTGTCTAGGTTTGTGTGTCTGTGTGAGTTATGATAGGAGTTGAGAGTGGAAAATTAGGTGAAGAGATAACATTGTAGCTAAGCTAAGGATTTTAAACTGACATAGGTAAAAAGTTTATGAGCACTGGCATCAAAAGCACAAATAGGAAAGGGAGACTATGTCAAAACAAGTCTCCTGCATAGCAAAATAAATGATTGACAAAATAAAAAGGAAATATGTAGAATGAGAGAAAAATATTTGAAAGCCATGTATCAGATAAAGAGTTATATCCAAAATGTACAGGGAATTACTACAACCATTTGAAAAAAACATAAATAACCTGTTGCTAAAATTGGGCAAAGGAGCTCAGTAGATAGTTCTTCAAAAAAAAGACAAAGAAATAGTCAACAGGTATATGAAGAGATACTTAATATCACTGATCATCAGCTCAGTTCAGTCACTCAGTCATGTCCAACTTTTTGTCACCCGGTGGACTGCAGCACACCAGGCTTCCCTGTCCATCACCAACTCCCGAAGCTTGCTCAAACTGATGTCCATCGAGTCAGTGATGTCATCCAACCATCTCATCCTCTGTCGTCCCCTTCTCCTGCCTTCAATCTTTCCCAGCATCAGTCTTTTACAATGAGTCAGTTCTTCACAGCAGGTGGCCTTCCAATGAATATTCAAGACTGATTGCCTTTAGGATCGACTGGTTTGATCTCCTTGCAGTCCAAGGGACTCTCAAGAGTCTCCTCCAACACCACAGTTTAAAAGCATCAATTCTTCAGCACTCAGCTTTCTTTATAGTCCAACTCTCACGTCCATACACGACTACTAGAAGAACCATAGCTTTCACTAAATGGGCATTTGTCGGCAAAGTAATGTCTCTGCTTTTTAATATGCTGTCTAGGTTGGTCATAGCTTTTCTTCCAAGGGGCAAGTGTCTTTTAATTTCATGGCTACAGTCATCATCTGCAGTGATTTTGGAGCCCCCAAAAATAAAGTCTGTCACTGTTTTTATTTTTTACCCATCTACTTGCCATGAAGCGATGGGACTGGATGCCATGGCTTTAGTTTTTTAAATGTTGAGTTTTAAGCCAGCTTTTTCACTCTCCACTTTCACTTTAATCAAGAAGCTCTTTAGTTCATCTTTGTTTTCTACCATAAGGGTGGTGTCACCTGCGTATCTGAGGTTATTGATATTTCTCCTGGCAATCTTGATTCCAGCTTGTGCTTCTTCCAGCCTGGCATTTCGCATGATGTACTCTGCATATAAGTTAAATAAGCAGGGTGACAATATACAGCCTTGATGTACTCTTTTCCCAATTTGGCATCAGTCGGTTGTTCCATGTTTGGTTCTAACTGTTGCTTCTTGACCTGCATACAGATTTCTCAAGAGGCAGTTAAGGTGGTCTGGTATGCCCATCTCTTTAAGAATTTTCCACAGTTTCTAGTGATCCACACATGTCAAAGGGTTTGACATAATCAATAAAGCAGAAATAAATGTTTTTCTGGAACTCTCTTGCTTTTTCTATGATCCAATGGATGTTGGCAATTTGATTTCTGTTCTTCTTCCTCTGCTAAATCCAGCTTGAACATCTGGAAGTTCACGGTTCATGTACTGTTGAAACCTAGCTTGGAGAATTTTGAGCATTACTTTGCTAGAAAAATCAAAACAACAATGAGATAGAGCCTCACACCATTTGGATGGACATTGTATCCAAAACACTGCTGTCAATCCCGGAGTCAAAGAGCTTTTTCCTCATGCTTTCTCCCAGGAGTTTACTGTTTCCTGGTAATGTTTAAGTCATTCAGTTCAGTTCAGTTCAGTTCAGTCGCTCAGTTGTGTCCGACTCTTTGTGACCCCATGAATTGCAGCACTCCAGGCCTCCCTGTCCATCACCAATTCCCAGAGTTCACTCAGACTCACGTCCATCGAGTCAGTGATGCCATCCAGCCATCTCATCCTCTGTCATCCCCTTCTCCTCCTGCCCCCAATCCCTCCCAGCATCAGAATCTTTTCCAATGAGTCAACTCTTCGCATGAGGTGGCCAAAGTACTGGAGTTTAAGTCATTAATCCATCTTAAATGAATTTTTGAATGGTATGAATAGGGATCAAAGTTCATCCTTCTGCATGTGATTACCCAGTTTCTCAACATCATTATTGAAAAGAATATTACTGGCTCCTTTATCAAATGTGATATCTGAATAATTAATTTCTGGAATCATGATAAGAGCATTATTATATGTGTCCATCTTTATGCCAGTACCATAATCTTTTTATTACTGTAGCTTCATGGTATACTTTGAAATCAAAAGTGTGATGCTTCTAAGCTTGTATCTTCTTTGTCATAATTGCTTTGGCTATTTGGGAACATGTATGATTTCACATAAATTTTAGAATAGCTTTTGCTATTTCTGTGAAAAATGCCATTGGAATTTTTTTCATTGCAATCTTTTGGCAAGCATGGGAAGTAAATACCACTTGTATCAGCAGTTTACAATGTCTAATAAGTTAATTAGCCTGGGGCATTTAAATTAGTAAGCTGCAGAGTCCGAACTCAAACCCCAAGACTTTTTATTTAGTAAACTTTATTTCTTAGAGTAGTTTTATGTTCATAGCAAAATTGAACAGAAAGTACAGAGATTTCTCATATACCCTTGATGCTGATAGTGGGGAAGATTACCATTGGAATTTTGATAGAGATCGCATTGAATCTATAGATGGCTTTGGATAATATAGACATTTAAACAATATTAATTCTTCCAATCCATGTACATTGGTTATCTTTCCATTTATTTGTGTCTTCTCCAAGTTCTTTCATCAAAGTCTTGCTGTAGTGTCTATGTATTTCATCTCCTTCATGAAACTGATACTTATTTTATAATTTTGATGCTATAGCAAATGGAATTGCTACCTTTTAAATTTCTCAGACATTGCATTCTTGGTGTATATAAATGCATTTAACTTCATATGTTGATTTTTGTATCTTGCAGTTTACTGAATTTGTAGATTGGTTCTAGCAAGTTGTTTGGTTGAATCTTTAGGATTTTCTATTAATATATATAAGTTCATATTATCTGTATCAAGGAAAATAAAATTCTTCCTTTCCAGTATGGTTACATTTTTCTTCTTTATCTTGCCTGATATCCCTAACTAGTACTTCCAGAATTGTATTGATAGAACTGGTGTGAGTGGGCACTTTTTCTTCCCTGAACTTAAAGGAAAATCTTTCAAACTGTCTCTGCTGAGTATGATGTTCTCTGAAGGATTGTCTATATCACATTTATTGTATTGAGTTATATTCCTTCTATACCACCGAATTGAGTATTTTTTATCATGAAAGGGTATTGTATCATGTCAAAAGGCTTTTTCATGTTTTGAGATCCTCTTTGGTATGCCCAAACTATCCCTTCCTTCCTGACAACTATAAGTTTGTTCTTTAAGTCTATGAGTCTGTTTCTGATTTGTAAATAAGTTCATTTCTATCATTTCTTTTTAGATTCTGCATATAAGGAATGCCATATGACATCTTTCCTCCTCTGTCTGACATTTTATTCAGTATTTCAATCTGTAGATCCATCCATGTTGCTGCAAATGCCATCATTTCATTCTGTTTTATGGCTGAATTATATTCCATTGTAGATATGTACCCCATCTTCTTTATCCATTCATTTATCAATGAACAATTCGATTGCTTTCATGCTTTGGCTATTGTAAATAGAGTTGCAATGAACATTGGGATGCATGTATTTTAAGGCCCTCTTTTCTTGATACCCAATGAAACAGAGAATTCACTTTTCCTTATTTGTTTTTCACCTTCTTTTTCCTTCATTCTCCATCTTAGGTAATTCTTTTATCTGAGATATTTATATAACAGCCTCTGGCTGAATTATGGTGCTCTTATATTCTGTTCTAGAAAAGTATATTGCTTTAGGCCAATAAAATCAGATTCAACAAAGAGTGACTGTTACCTAACCCTTCAACAACTTTCATGCATTATTCCACTGATCTTTTGCAACCGTTTAGCCTTGCCTGTGTGGTCCTTGAGACCCAAGTACACTTTTAGCTCTCTTATGTTTCAGACACTTAAGAGACTATACACCAGGTTAAACACAGGCTAATACATGACTGCTTACAAAGGGTTACAATTTCCAACACCATGGTTTCTTCTGTGAGGTTATTTTTATTTTTGGCCATGCCACATGGCTTGCAGGATTTTAGTTCCTGGATCAGGAACAGAACTCATGCCTTCAGCAGTGAAAGCATGGAGTCCTAACCACTGGAACACCAGGGAAGAAAGTCAAAAAGAGAAAAACAAATATCATAAATTAACACATATATGGAATCTAGAAAAATGGTAGAGATGAACCTATTTGCAAAGAAGAAATAAAGACACAGATGCACAGTTTCTTTTATATGGTGTCAGAGGCATCTGGTGGTTATATGATGAAGTTTTTGTATTATTAGCATATAGTCAAAGATTGTTGCTTTATGGAGATTTGCATTGTTGATTTAGCTCTGTTTACTCAAGCTTTCAGGTACATGATTCTCTTGTTAAAGTTATAGAGTATGTTTTTGCTTTCTTAATTTGTTACCATAAATTATCATTACTCGCATCACCTAAGCTGACTGTTTTGTAGGTTTGGGCGAAAGCTGATTCTCAAGTGGTGTTTACTCCAACTTGCCATCTCTGGGATTTGTACATCCTTCGCTCCCAACATCTTCATTTACTGCTTACTACGCTTCTTGTCGGGCTGTTCCATTGCAGTCATAATAACAAACAACTGTTTTCTAAGTAAGTCAACAATTCTGATCTAATCCATCTTCTTAGCCTTGAATTTGAGCTTGAAATTTCACACTTATTTGACATGATAACACTGTTTTAATATCTTTCAGTTATAGAGTGGACAAGATCCCAGTCGAAAGGCATGGTATTAACATTGATATACTGTGCCCTTAGTATTGGACAGATGATGCTGGGAGGACTGGCTTTTGTCTTTCGAGAATGGCGCACCCTGCAGCTGGTGTTGTCTGTACCTTTCTTTGTCTTCTTTCTCTCCTCAAGGTATGAAGTGTTCTCTCTCTCTCTTAAGGAAATCTGGGATAAAATGCACATTGAATTTGGATATATTGATTTTCTTATTCCCCGGCACATTCTTATTGTTTGGACCTGAAATCCATGTCTCTCACCTGTTCATTCTGGGCAATTTGAGTTTTGAGAAACATAACATGGAGTAACAATAATCTTTCTGCCTGTGAGTTCTGGGTATTTTCTGCCATCTGGTTCCTAAGTCTTTCCCAATATAAAGGTCATAGAGCTATTCCAATATTATTTTCCTTAATATAAAATACAGACTCAATTTTTTATATAAAAAAAGATATACTTTTAATTCTATTTGGCTTTGGAATGAATCAGGTCACAGAAAAGCTTTCAGTGATTTGCTCTGTTGCAGATGGAATTGGATGAAAAAGATGCAGAAAATTTATTCAAAGAGCTGTTTCACAAACTAGCAACAAGATTTTCCACTAGTTAAATTTGCATGCAAATTAGATGATTTACATTATGAATTCAGCACTCCTTCTTCCCTTAAATAACTTTAATAAATAATTATTAATGGATAACTTCATTCCCACACTAAATCCAATCTAGGAAAAATCAGATTTAGGAGAAGACAAGGAGATGACTGCATGTTTTATAGAACGAGATGAGTTCAGAGAGAGAGGACAGTATAATCCATGTCAGACTCATCTGTTAAGTCATTCTATATTTGTAACAACACTACAAGGAAGCTAGCACTACTGTACCCATGTTATTAATGAGAAAACTGAGGCAGATGTAAAGATGCAATTTGTTATTAATTGGTATTAGTAACTGGATAATTAGTTATCAACATAACTAGTAGTAGCAGGAGCAATTGTAGTCATTGTTAGGCTTTAAGCTGACATTATGGGGGCTTCTTTTTTAAAGAAATAGATACTGTAAATATATATCATGTGCAAAAAGTTGTTTGTCCCATGCCACGGTGGAAGGAAATTATCATGTGAGGGACTCTCAAGATTAAGCTTGTCAAGCTTCTTGTAAATTCTCCTAGTGAGTAAGCAGAGAGGCAATTTGACTCCAAAGTCTGTGTTCCTTACTAGTAGTACAACTTTCAAGTGCACTGTCATGGAGTGGTTAGTCTCATATTCTCCTAGTATTTGTATAATAGATCTGGATTTTCTCACATTCCCTGGTGACTCAGACAGTAAAGAATCTGCCTACAATGCAGATTGGGTTCAGTCCCTGGATCAGGAAGATCACCTGGAGAAGGGAATAGCAACCCACTCCAGTATTCTTGCCTGGAGAATTCCATGGATCCTGGCGAGCTACAGTCAGTGGGGTCACAAAGAGTGGTACACGACGGAGCAGCTAACACTAACTAACTCATCCAACAAGTGAAGTGTTATATTTTAGATGGATAGCAAAACGCAGCTCTTATCAATTGACACGTGACAAATAATCAATGGCCTCTCAGGTGGTGCTAGTGGTAAAGATTCTGCCTGCCAATGCAGAAGACAACGCAAGAGATGTGGGTTCGATCCCTGGGATAGGAAGATCCCCTACAGAAGGAAATGGCAATCCACTCCAGTTTTCTTTTCAGGAAAATCCCATAAACAGAGGAGCCTGGCAGGCTACAGTCTTTGGGGTCTCAAGGAGTCAGACAGGACTGAGCGGCTGAGCACAACTGACTGCACTTGCGTGCTCATTTTTCATCAGGTGGCTGGTGGAATCTTCTCGATGGCTGATTATCACCAATAAACCAGATAAGGGCTTAAAGGAACTTAAAATAGTTGCACACAGAAATGGAATGAAGAATGCTGAAGAAATCCTGAACTTGGAGGTGAGTGGGAAAGGGAAGGGAATATGGTTACTTGGTTGAAGGGAAATCATAAACTGACCTGCCTTCTCCTTCTTGAGATAGACAAGCTGCTTTTCTAACAAGGACAGCTAGTTGAGAATGAAAATTCCCTAATCTTTCATGGGCATCTAATATAAAAGAAGCTTTGAGCACTGTGCAGCTACTTCTTCTTTTTTAAACTTTATTTTGTGTTGGACTATTGCTGATTAACAATGTTGTGACAGATTAGGTGAACACTGATGGGGATTCAGGGATACATATAGGAGTATCCTTTAGCTCACTTCCTCTGAATCTAAAACTTTTCTACTCTTGAGTCACCCTACCTCCATCTATGGCCTCTTCTTCAAAATAGCACTTTAGCATTTAATTTCCTGAAGTCTCCCTTAACTCCCTACAGCTTCCTTCATTTCATGTTCACATGTGATTGTGTATACAATACGATATACTAGAAAGAAAGAGAACACATATGTCTTGTCCTCTTGTGTGCCAGCGCACATCACAGTTCCTGGCACTATGTTAGCAAATGCTACATGTTTGTTGTTGTTGAAGGGTTTGAGAGCGACCATGCAGGAGGAGCTGGAGACAGCACAGACTAAAACAACTATGTTTGACTTGTTCCGCACACCCAACCTGCGAAAAAGGATCTATCTCCTGTCCCTTGTGAGGTAGGCTACACATAGTGCATGTGAGAAGAAACATGAATCTGTTTATTTCAAATGTTATAACAGTATCGTGAGAGAAAGGGCATACTTGCATTTTTAAAATTAATTTATTTATTTTAATTGGAGGCTAATTACTTTACAATATTGTAGTGGTTTTTGCCATACATTGACATGAATCAGCCATGGGTGTACATGTGTCCCCCATCCTGAACCCCCCTCCCACATCCCTCCCCAACCCATCCCTCAGGGTCACGCAGTGCACCAGCCCTGAGCGCGCTGTCTCATGCATTGAACCTGGACTGGTGACCTATTTCACATATGGCAATATACATATTTGCATTTAAAAGATGAAGGAAATAGGCCAAGTAAGACTCATGTGGAACTGATTTTACAATGACAGTTCAGTCATCTCACACTGTCAGTCTCTTCATTGGAGATTGAGGTTGAGAACTTCCCTCACAGTACAGATTTTGGCACTTAATTTTCTTCATTTATTCTTTGAATTTTAATTGAAGCAAATCTGGCACACTGTAATGTGAAGAGATCACAAATAAATACAGATCAATGAATATTTCAATGTCTAATAATGTACCCAACATACAAATCAAGATAGAACAGTCCTAATTTCCCAGGAGTTCTGCTCATGTAACCCATATAACCACCACCACCTCCACCACGACCCCACTCTCATCTCCTCCTCACTGCCCTGAACTGTGCACTGTTCCGATCTCCATCACTACAGATGAGTGGTGCCTGATCTTAACCTTCACATAATAAATGACAGAAGCATTCTGTGACAGGTCTCCTTTCTTCAGGCTCATTCATGAAGATTCACCCACTCTGTTGCTTGTACCTGTAAACCTGGTAAACTGTTCTCCCCAGTGTTCTAGTTTCTATTACATGAATACACTGCAATGTCTGTATGTACTTCAAACTTGGTGGGCTTTATTTGTTTCCTTTTTGGATACAGTTTGTGTGCTAGAACAAGATTTGCTTCTGTAGCAAATCTTGTTCATTATTTCTTGACGAGATGTAACTACTAACTTTGATAGAGTCAGGAGGAGAAACTTTAATTTTTGAAGACTTACACACATATCAGCCACTGGAAAATACATACCCACTGCCAATCTTAAGAAGTAACTACTAAGCTGAACAATTTACTTCTTTCCAGACATATCTTAGTAGATGCCTGCATTTAAATGCATTGTGCTGTTTCAACATTTCTTTACTCACTAGAAAACACAGATTTATGTTCTGGAATCCTACACAATCAGAATGGAAGAAAAAAGTATAGATAATGATCAAGAAAGACCTTGCTTAAAATTGCTGTGATCTGTGGTATTTCTTGTTGTAAGTTCTAAGTGTAGCTCTCTCTGGTTGTAGTAGATCTTTAAAGTGGGCTCATGTCTAGATGCTTTCTGTGTAAGATGTAGATCCCCTGTGGCAACATTTCACTACATTTCTGATGGTACAGTTGGTGCACATTTGCTTTCTGAATTCTTCCATTTTCCCTTGGTGCTAAGAAATCAGATACAAAGTTTAAATTCCCCAGAATTCTGTTAGACCCCAGGACACTGCTCCCAGGTCAAGGAGATGCTGATAGTCTCTTTGCAACTTCAATCATAGTTGAGAAAAAGGGAATTCTTCCCAGTACTGGTGTTGGGGGACGAGAGGGAGGACTCACAGAATTCATACACACATACGTACATTTATGCAGACAACACACAAAAAGAAATCCTTCTCCAATTTATAAGTTTTAATCATTCTGTATTCAATTTCTCTAAACCATTCACTTTGGTGGACTGGGCCAGATTATGTATTCCTGTCATTGTCAACTCTATGCTTAGGGACTCAGAAAAAAAATGACAAGAGGGAGTGTCACTTTCATATACAGACACATAATCTTTTATTGTATCTTTATCACCTTAAAATGAAGTATTACAGAAATCAGACTGGGCCTTTATTCTTTAACCTTGACCATTGGCTGCCTGGGTCAACATAATCATCAATGACAGCAATGGGCTCTAATCTATGGCTTGGGTCTTCTTTTGTTCACTACAGATTTGCAGGCACAATACCCTTTTTTGGCATTATCGTCAATCTACAGCACTTTGGAAGCAATATTTTCCTGTTCCAGGTAATCTTTGGAGCTCTCACTATCTCAGTCCGATGTCTTGCACTTTACCCACTGAACAATGTGGGCCGTCGACCAACCCAGATGTTTTTCATGTTCCTGGTGGGACTTTCCATTTTGATCAACATGTTTGTGCCTCAAGGTGAGAGAAGATTGGAATTTGGGGAAAGGAAGTGTCTTTTTCAAACCACCATGGATTGTGTTGGGTCATACTGTCTGGAGCCAGCAGTGAAGAATGGTCTCAATTAAAAAGAAAGAAAAAAAAAAAAATGAACCACCCCCACACCTCAGGGCCTTTTAAGGTAGATCAGACAGCATTCTGTCTATGGAACGTATTTCTCCCAGTGCAGTGCCCTATCAGAGACCATGACCCCAAACCCTGAGACTGAAACTCTTGCCTTCAGAGACAGCCCACACTCTGTCTATGGAGCAGGTGGTCATTTAGTTGTTAAATCATGTCTGACTCTTGCAACCCCATGTTGTGGTCCATAAGGCTCCCCTGTCCTCTGTCCATGGAACTTTCCAGCAAGAATACTGGAGTGGGTTACCATTTCCTTCTCCAGGGGATTTTCCCGACCCAGGGATAGAACAAGGCTCTCCTGCATTGTAGGTGGATTCTTCACCAAGTGAGGCACCAGGGAAGCCCAATTAAAGGCTAAGCCCTACCCAAACCAATCAAAGAGTTTATGAGAAATTCTAATAAGATTTTAGAAAAAGAACCAGAGATCAGCAAGTGGCAGTTCAGACATCTATTTATCATCTTACATAATGAAAGTTGTCTATAAACTGGTACCATTAGTCCTGACAGTTCCTCTAGGACAGGACTTACTCAGTCGCCATTCACACTTTTAATAACAAGGATGGAGGGGTGAGATCTTGCAATTATATCCCAGATGAAAACAGAGTATGGTCACTCCCTCTGTTTTGGCTCAGTACCAGATATGATGGGGCTACCCTGGTAGTTCAGCTGGTAAAGAACCCACCTGCAATGCAGGAAACTCTGGTTTAACTCCTGAGTCAGGAAGATCCCCCAGAGGAGGACATGGCAATCCACTCCAGTATTCTTGCCAGGAAAATCCCAGGGACAGAGGAGCCCAGTGGACTACAGTCCATAGGGTTGCAAAGAGTCGGACACAACTGAAGGAACTGCGCGTGCATGCACTTGGTAGTTCTATTTTTAGTTCTTTACAGAACCTCCATACAGTTCTCTATAGTGGTTGTATCAATTTATATTCCCATCAACAGTGCAAGAGGATTTCCTTTTCTCCACACATCCTCCAGCATTTATTGCTTATAGATTTTTTTGTTGATGGCCATTATGACTGGTGTGAGGTGATATTCCATCATAGTTTTGATTTGCATTTCTCTAATAATGAGCAATGTTGAGCGTCTTTTCATGTGTTTGTTTTGGCCATCTCTATGTTTATGTCTTCTTTGGAGAAATATCTATTTAGGTCTTCCACTCGTTTTTTATTGTGTTGTTTGGGTTTCTTTTATATTGAGCTGCATGAGCTGTTTGTATATTTTGGAGATTAATCCCTTGTCAGTTGCTTCATTTGCAATTATTTTCTCAGATTCTGAAAGTTGTCTTTTCATCTTGTCTGTGGTTTCCTTTGCTGTGCAAAACTTTTAAGTTTAATTAGGTCCCATTTATTTGTTTTCATTTTTATTTTCATTACTCTATAAGGTGCAGCTAGGGGATCTTGCTGCCATTTATGTCAAAGAGTGTTCTGCCTGTGTTTTCCTCTAAGAGTTTTATAGTGTCTGGCCTTACAGTTAGGACTTTTATCCATTTTGGGTTTATTTTTTTAATAGGGTTAAGAAATGTTTACATTCCATTCTTTTTCGTGTAGCTGTCCAGGTTTCCCAGCACCAAATATTGAAGAGGTTGTCTTTTCTCCATTATATTTTCCTTCCTCCTTTGTCAAAGTTTAGGTAACCATAGTTCATGAGTTTATGTCTGTACTTTCTATCCTACCCAAAGCAATCTACAGATTCAATACAATTCCCATTAAATTGCCAATGGCATTTTCAAAGAACTAGAACAAAAAAATCTGTATGGAACCACAAAGAACTCCCAATAGCCAAAGCAACCTGGAGTAAGAAAAATGGAGCTCAAGGAATCAGGATCCCTGAATTAAGACTACACTACAAAGCTATGGTAAACAACACAGTATGGTACAGGCACAAAACAGAAATATAAATCACTGGAACAGGATAGAAAGCCCAGAGGTAAATCTACAATATATTTAAGAAATACAAACAGCCTATAGAGTTTTTTTACTGACTAAATTTTGTGGGTGTTGATTCCTTCAGCCCAGATTTTTTAATCTCACTGATCTTCTCGTCTCCAGATATGCAGATCCTGCGTGTGATTTTGGCAAGTGTGGGAATCGGCTGTGCTGCTGCCTCTCACACCTGTTTTTCTGTTCACCAAAGTGAACTCCTCCCCACGATTGTCAGGTATGAGTTTATGAATACTCTGCCAGGGCCCAGAAGAGAACTTTCCCAGCTAATTGGTGCTTATTCAAGAGAATAAACATAATAAGATCTGTTATTATAAAGCAATTGTCAGTATTTGTAATAGTGCTTTAAAAATAATTATAACCAAAATTACTGCAAATGCTGACTTTGTGCCATGTACCATGCTAAGCAGTACTTCAATGCATCCTCTCTTAACTTTTTAGAAGATTTGTCAGACTAGTCACAGTATGTAACACTCTGTTTAAAGAGTAATTCATATTGACCTTGACAAAGACATCTAGCAAATCACAGAGCAAATGACAAAAGCAAGACGTTTTCATCAAGCTCATGATTTAATACTTGAGGGGTTTTCTGGTTCAAAATAAAGTCAAAATAATAGATCATGAATTAAAGTCCAGAATTTAACTGGATTATTATATATTGTCATTTCCCCTCAGAGCAAAAGCTGCAGGATTAGATTTGTTGGCTAACAGGTGTGGGGCAGCACTGGCTCCCCTGCTGATGACCCTAGTGGTGTATCTACCCACTCTGCCCTGGATCATCTATGGAGTGTGTCCCATCATTGCTAGTCTTCTCGTCCTTCTCCAACCTGAAACCAGACATCTGCCTCTGCCTGACACCATCCAGGATGTGGAAAATAAGTGAGTAAACCTTCTAACCATCCCCTGGGAGGGACTGTGTGCTTTGGATCTGTGGGTGAGAAAGGCAACACACCACGTGGGTCCCTCAGATCACTGGGGAGGCTGAACCTTGCCAGGGATACTCCCATCTTGGGCCATTGCCTTCATGAGTGGTGAGGTCATTTCTATTCACTGTGAGTTTCAATCTAGACTGCAGAGATCCCTTCTGCCCTGTTCTCTTTGGTAGTTTTAGTGCTGAAGAGAAGATATTAGCTCTACTAATATCTTAGGGCACATCTTACCTGCCCTCATGAGAGACATACATTTCTGATCATATTTCATGGTCTTCAGATCCATAAAAATTAAAGTTTCTCTTTAAAAAGATACTAGAGAGATAAATATTATATTGGTGCCTATAAGACTAGGCAATTTTGCTGCCATAAATAATGGAAATATTGAGGATAAGGAAAATAAGACACTGGTAAAAAATATTTGTAAATAAGAAAAATGTTCGGTCACTCAGTCATGTCCAACTCTTTGCAACCCCATGGACTGTAGCCCACCAGACTCCTCTGTCAATGGAATTTTTCACACAGGAATACTGTGATAGGTTGCCATTTCCTACTCCAGGAGATCTTTCTGACCCAGGGAATGAACTCCAAATTCTTGTGTCTTCTGCATTGGCAGGTAGATTCTTTACCACTGCCCCACCTAGGAAGACCATTACTGACCTACAGCTTCCATAATGAAGTGACTCAAACTGAGCTCCTTAAATAACAGAAATTTATTGTCTCACAATTATATAGGCTGGAAGTCTGAGCTGTAGTTGTTGGCAGGGCCATGTCCCCACTATAGGCTCTAGGGAAGGGTCTGTTCCAGGTCTCTCTTACATTTCTATAGTTTCTTTGCTTGTGGCAGCATAACTCCAATTTTCACATGGCATCTCCCTGCACACTTCTGTGTCCCGATGTTCCCTTTGTGTAAAGACACCAGTCTAATTGGATTAGGGGCCCATCCTAGCCCAATATGACCTCATCTTAATTCATTTTATCTGCAACTTCCCTGTTTCCGAATATGGCAATCTTACATTTGAGGTACTAAGAGTTATAACTTGAACACATGAATTTTAGGAGAGACATGATTCAACCCGTAACAAACGGGGAACTCCCTTAGGATTTTCAGTTCACCTCTTTCAGCCTTTCTTCCATCACTGGCCAGACCTCTAAAGAGACCAAATGATAGTAGCAACTTTCTAGGATCTCCACAGTCAGCAGAGCCTATTCCAGCATAAGTGTCAATCCCATAGATTTTATTGAATTAAAAAAGATGATGGAGAGGATCAATTTGTACTTATGTATGGAGGGCACACAAACCTATTTTCACATTTTCTTTTTTAAAGGTTGTTTTTCATTTACTTATTGGTTGGTTGACTGGTTGTTTCTTGTTTTCCCAGGAAAAAATTTTCAAGGAAAGTAAATGAAAAAGATTTCTACATAAAAGTGACAAAGTTTTAAGGAGTTATTGGTGAAGAAAAGAAAAATACAAAGAACAAATATGAATTTTCCTTTTTATTCACAAACTAGCAAGAAAATATACTGGAAAATGTATCTCATTTACAATCATTATATTAATTTGCACTTTATCATATACTTTGTTGGAACATGTAATTTCATGAACAGTTCGATTTGGGGGGAAGTAGTTTAAAAGTTTTGAATTTATCAATAAACTATTAATAGACAGGATGATTCAGATTCAGAAACAAAGAAACACCATGGAATTAGGATCTGACTGGTTGATACATGGAACAGCATATGGTGAACTTCAAAAAAATTTGCAAAAATCAGAGCACTATATCATATGTAAATGGCCATTGAAAGAAATCCGGAAACAGATATCCAATATGTATATGCTTAACATAATACATTTGACATCATAAATCTCCTTCAAAAGAAAGCTTATGTAATCCTTGAATATCTTGCGTGTGTGAGCTCAGTCGTGCCTGACTCTTTGCGATCCCATGGACTGTAGCCCACCAGGCTCCTCTGTCCATGGACTTTTCCAGGCGAGAATACTGGAGCAGGTTGCCATTTCTTTCTCCAGGGACCTTCCTGACCCAGGGATCGAACCCACATCTCTTACATCTCCTGTATTCGCAGGTTGGTTCTTTACCACTAGCGCCACCTGGGAAGCAATCTTTGAAAATACAATCATTGAAATGATAATAGTGACTTTTTTAATGGCAGGATTTAAATGACTATTACTTTCTCTTTGGATTTTCTCTCTTCATATTTTCAACAATTAGCATATATAATTTTAGTATTTTAAGACATCAAAATTGAAGTATAAGCAACTTCAAATGTGTATGCATTTAATAAAATCACTACAAGTTAAAAACTATACTCCCAATCTCTCAATTTACCCCTCCCCTTCTTTACCCCAGTAACCATAAGACTGGTTTCTACGTCTGCGACTCAATTTCTGTTTTGTAAATAGGTTCATATACACACTGTGTTGTGCTGTACTTAGTTGCTCAGTTGTGTCCAGCTAGATGACCCCATGGTCTGTAGCCACCCAGGCTCCTCTGTCCATGGAGATTCTGCATGTAGGAATGCTGGAGTGGGTGGTCTATCCCTTCTCCAAGGGATCTTCCCAATCCAGGAATTGAACCGGGGTCTCTTGCATTGCAGGAGAATTCTTTACCAGCTGAACTACCAGGGAAGCCCCATATACATACTACAAAATATAAAACAGGTAACTAATAAGGACTTACTCTATACCACAGGGAACTCTACTCAATAATCTGTAATGATCTAGAAGGGTAAAGAATCTTAAAAAGATTGGATATATCTGTATGTATAACTAATTCGCTGTGCTGTGAAGCAGAAAATAATACAACACTATAAATCAACTATGAAGTGAAGTGAAGTCACTCAGTCGTGTCTGACTCTTTGCGACCCCATGGACTGTAGCCTACTGGGCTCCTCATCCAAGGGATTTTCCAAGCAAGAATACTGGAGTAGGTTGCCATTTCCTTCTCCAAGGGAACTTTCCGATCCAGGGATCGAACCCATGTCTCCCACATTGTAGGCAGACGCTTTACCGTCTGAGCCAAAAGGGAAGGCTGTATCAACAATACTCCAATATAAAAATTTTTAAATAACAAAATATATGATTCAATGGGAAAAAACTGTATTTCAAGTGTGATGGCTAATCCATATAGGAAAAGTTAATAGCAATTTAAGACACAACAAATCTGAAAAAATAATATTTCATTTTAAAAAGAACAGACTCAAAAGTAATAACAATTCTCATGTGGTTGGGGGTACACTGCAATAGACATTCATATACAAGACAACGTGGTATAGTTTAAAAAAGCCAATATGCTCTAATGCTGCCAAAAACAGTTGACATTGTGTCAAGAGTTCTACTCAATTTGTAGTTCCTCAAACACTTGTGTATGAAAAGTGAAAGTGAAAATCACTCAGTCATGTCCGACTCTTCACGACCCCTGGACTATACAGTCAATGGAATTCTCCAAGCCAGAATACTGGAATGGGTAGCCGTTCCCTTCTCCAGGGGATCTTCATAACCCAGGGATTGAACCCAGGTCTCCCACATTGCAGGCGGATTCTTTACCAGCTGAGCCACAAAGGAAGCCCAAGCATACTGGAATGGGTAGCCTATCCCTTCTCCAATGGAGCTTCCTGACCCAGGAATCGAACTGGGGTCTCCTGCATTGCAGGTGGACTCTTTACCAACTGAGCTATCAGGGGAGCCCCTTGTCATGTATATGTAACATACAAAGGACTTAACTTGTTCCTGTGGATACAGAGATTTGATGAGACAAAAAACATAATATCAGAACTCTCATGTAGGCCACAGTGAAACTTGGGTGTCATATTTTGATTTTCTATAAGTCTGTGATTATAACTTGGAGGCTCAAGTCTCTCCAATTTGGAAGGATTCCAGAATTATGTTGCATGTATATTCTCAAAATCTCTCCACTGTGGTATCTTTATACAAAGCCAAAATTATGAGTTTCAGATGAAAGGGTGGGTTTCATTATTCTGTTGACTTCTTGCATCTCAATCACAACAGAGAGAAGAATTTCTCTTTTCTCAAATAGTGATTGAAGCTGGAAAGAGACATCTGTGTCACCTTGATCTAGGAGCACAGTTTCCTAGAATCTAACACAATTCTGGGAAACTTAAACTTCATTTCTGATTTCTTAGGACTAAGAGAAAGTGTAAGGATACGGGAAAGCAAACTTGCACCATCAGAAATGGAATCAAAGCTTTCCAATGGGTGGTCTACATTTTACCCAGAAAGCATCTAAGGGAAGAGGTCCACTTTAATGATCTACTACACCCAGAGAGAGCTACACTTAGATATTGCAACAGACGAAACACCACAGATCAGAGCAATTGCAAGCAAGGCCACTCTTGAACATTATCTCAGCTTTTTCCTTGTACTTTGTCTATGATTCAGAAACATAAGTCTCTGAGTGAATACTGAAAAGGTGAAAAAGCACAATACAATTAAATGCAAACGGGGTCCACTAGGATATGCCCTCAGTTCAGTCAATCAGTCAAGTCCGACTATTTGCGACCCCATGGACTGCAGCAGGCCAGGCCTCCCTGTCCATCACCAACTCCCAGAGTTTACTCAAACTCATGTCCATTGAGTCAGTGATGTCATCCAACCATCTTATGCTCTGTCGTCCCCTTCTCCTCCTGCCTTCAATCTTTCCCAGTATCAGGGTCTTTTCCAATGAGTCAGTTCTTTGCATCAGGTGACCAAAGTATTGGAGTTTCAGCTTCAGCACCAGTCCTTCCAATGAATATTCAGGACTGATTTCCTTTAGGATGGACTGGTTGGAGCTTCTTGCAGTCCAAGGGACTCTCAAGAGTCTTCTCTAACACCACAGTTCAAAAGCATCAATTCTTTGGGACTCAGCTTTCGTTATAGTCCAACTCTCACATCCATACATGAGTACTGGAAAAAACACAGCTTTGACAAGATGGATCTTTGTCAGCAAAGGAATGTCTGCTTTTTAATATGCTGTCTAGTTTCGTCATAGTTTTTCTTCCAAGAAGCAAGTGTCTTTTAATTTCATGGCTGCAGTCCCCATCTGCAGTGATTTTGGAGCCCCCAGAAATAAAGTCCGTCATTGTTTCCATTGTTTCCCCATCTATTTGTCATGAAGTGATGGGACTGGATGCCATGATCTTAGTTTTTTGAATGTTGAGTTTTAAGCCAAGTTTTTTACTCTCCTATTTCACTTTCATCAAGAGGTTCTTTAGTTCTTCTTCCCTTTCTGCCAGAAGGGTGGTGTCATCTGCATATCTAAGGTTATTGATATTTCTCCCAGCAATCTTGATTCCAACTTTTGCTTCATCCAGTCTGGCATTTTGCATGATGTACTCTGAGTGAAAGTTAAATAAGCAGGGTGATAATATACAACCTTGATGTACTCCTTTCCCAATTTGGAACCAGTCTGTTGTTCCATGTCCAGTTCTAACTGTTGCTTCCTGACCTGCATACAGATTTCTCAGGAAGCAGATCAGGTAGCCTGGTATTCCCATTTCTTGAAGAATTTTCCACAGTTTTTGTGATCCACAGAAAGGCTTTGGCATAGTCAATAAAGCAGAAGTACATGTTTTTCTGGAACTCTCTTGCTTTTTCAATGATCCAACGGATATTGGCAATTTAATCTCTGGTTCCTCTTCCTCTGCTAAATCCAGCTTGAACATCTGGAAGTTCGAGGTTCAGGTATTGCTGAAGCCTGGCTTGGAGAATTTTGAGCATTATTTTGCTAGCATGTGAGATGAGTACAATTGCGTGGTAGTTTGAGCATTCTCTAGCATTGCCTTTCTTTGGGATTGGAATGAAAACTGATCTTTTCCAGTCCTGTGGCCACTGCTGAGTTTTCCAAATTTGCTGCCATATTGGGCAGCAATTTCACAGCATCATCTTTTAGCATTTGAAATAGCTCAACTGGAATTCCAATACCTCCCCTAGTTTTGTTTGTAGTGATGCTTCCTAAGGTCCATCTGACTTCACATTCCAAGATGTCTGGCTCTAGGTGAGTGATCACACCATCATGATTATCTTGGTCATGAAGATCTTTTTTGC
>NW_011494906.1:503784-506265 GCF_000754665.1 Bison bison bison
TGCAGGATGGTCTTGATCACTGCCTCCTGTACAATGTCATGAACTTCTGTCCATAGTTCTTCAGGTGCTCTGTCTATCAGATCTAATCCCTGTAATCTATTTCTCACTTCCACTGTATAATCATAAAGGATTTGATTTAGGTCATACCTGAATGGTCTAGTGATTTTCCCTACTTTCTTCAATTTAAGTCTGAATTTTGCAATAAGGAGTCCATGGTCTGAACTCCTTAAGTTTCCATTAGTATTCATCTTATTCATCTTATGTTCCCATAAGTATTCATCTTATGAAAACTAAATCACTAGCAAGGAGAACATCCTACTGCTACATCAACAGAATGGATGGATCTTCATGAATGAGCATGAGGAAAGGAGGTTTTCACAGAATCTTCTTACCATTTACATTATGTGAAGGTTAAGATCAGACTAAACTGTGATACAGTGATGGAGATCAGGACAGTACACAGAACATGACACTGAGAAGGAAATGAGAGTGAGGCTGTGGTGGTGGTGGCTATTAGTGTGATACAGGATATAAATGAGAGGATCTTCTGAGGGTTTCAAATTTTTCTATCTTGATCAGGACTTTGGTTACATTTTAATTATTGAAATAGTCATTGACATGTACATATTCTCTATTCATGACTTCATGCACGAGATTTGCTTCAACTAAAATTCAAAGAAAAATGAAGAATATTAAATGACAAAATCTGTACTGTGAGGGAAGTTCTCTACATCAGTCTCCAGTGACGAGACTGACAGTGTAATATGAATAAGGAATTCTACACAATGTAATCAGTTCCGTGTGAGTCTTATATGATGTGTTTTCCTCACCTTTATCTCCAAATCAATGTCTTCTCACAACACTGTTATGAAATTTGAAATACATAGATTAGATACATGTCCCCACTCTTTGAATATTGTCATGTACTGTATGACGCTCACCTCACAAAGAACAGGAGCAAATCCTCTTACCTAGGTTGGGTGTGCAGAACAAGTCAAATAGGGTAGTTTTCATCTGTGCTGCTTCCAGTTCCTCTTCTCAAACCCTTCAACAAAAAACACATATCGTTTGCCAACATAGTGCCAGGTCTTGTGATGAGCACTGGCACACAATACACAAGAGAGATGTGTTCCCTTTCTTTCTCTATAACATAGTATACATGCAATCACAAGTGTGGAGGTGATATGAAGGATGGTGTAGGGAGCTAAGGGAGACACCAGGAATTTATATAGCCACACTGATATTTTGAAAATGAGAACAAAGAGGAGTCCAGGGCATCCCAGAGAGCATGTGTACTTGAGATTCACATCAGGAAGTGAGCTAAATGAAGCAATAGTTGCACAAAGGGCAAGACTTCTCTTCTATGAGCTAGACATGACAGAGAAGGGAACTGAGCTTATATTCTCAACTAATTTCTCTTGTTATTAATAGAAAAGCAGTTTTTCTGTCTCAGTAAGGAGAAGGCAGGTTTCATTTTGTCTACCTTCCAATCCATTAACCACCTTCCCTTTCCTCCTCTCTTCTGTGGTCAGGGTTGCTTCACTGTTAATTATTCCATGTCTGTATGCAGCTTTTAAAGTTCATTGTTAGCAAGGTAATGCTCAAAATCCTTCAAGCTGGGCTTCAACAGTACCTGCATGAAGGACTTCCAGATGTACAAATGGGATTTAGAAAAGGCAGAGGAATCAGAGATCAAATTACCAACATCCATTTTATCATAGAAAAAAACAGGGAATTCCATAAAAACATCTACTTCTGCTTCACTGACTATGCTAAAGCCTTTGACTGTGTGGGTCACAACAAACTGTGGAAAATTCTTAACAAGATGGAAATACCAGACCACCTTACCTGCCTTCTAAGAAACCTGTATGCAGGTCAAGAAGCAACAGTTAGAAATGGAAATGAAACAACAGACTGGTTTGAAGTTGGGAAAGGAGTATGTCATGGCTGTATACTGTCACCCTGTTTATTTCACTTACATCAGGAGTGCAGCAGGCAAAATGTCAGGCTGGATGAATCACAAGCTGAAAGCAAGATTGCCGGAAGAAATATCAACAACCTCATACATGCAGAAGGTACCACTCTAGTAACAGAAAGTGAGGAACTAAAAGTCTAAAGAAATAAAGAATCTCTTGATGAGGATGAAAGAAGAGAGTGAAAAAGCTGGCTTAAAACTCAACATTCAAAAACTAAGATCATGGCATCCAGTCCCATCACTTCATGCAAAGAGATGGGGAGAAAGTGGAAACAGTGACAGATTTAACTTTCTTGGGCTCCAAAAGCACTACAAATGATCATTGCAGCCATGAAATTAAAAGATGATTGCTTCTAGGAAGAAAAGCATTGACAAACCTAGACAGTGTTTTAAAAGGCAAAGACATCATTTTGCCAAAAAAATATCTGTATTGTCAAAGCTATGATTTTTCCAGTAGTCATGTACAGTTGTGAGAGCTTGACGATAAAGAAGCCTGAAAAAAAAAA
>NW_011494906.1:506365-509513 GCF_000754665.1 Bison bison bison
AAAAAAAAAAAGCAGGAAAAAAAAAAAAAAAAAGTGAAGTCGCTCAGTCGTGTCTGACTCTTTGCGACCCCATGGACTGCAGCCTACAAGAATCCTCCATCCATGGGATCCTCCAGGCAAGAATACTGGAGTGGGTTGCCGTTTTCTTCTCCATGAGCCCCGAAGAATTGATGCTTTCAAAGTGTGGCACTGTGGAAGACTCTTGAGAGTCCCTGGGGCTGCAAGGAGAACAAACTAGTCAATCCTAAAGGAAATCAAATCTGAATATTCACTGGAAGGGACTGATGCTGAAGCTCCATTCTTTGGCCTCCTGATGCAAATGTTGCCTCATTGGAAAAAACCGTGATGCTAAATAAGATTGAAGGCAAAAAGAGAAAGGGGCGGCAGAGGATGAGATGATTGTATGGCATCACCAATTCAATGAACATGAGTTTGAGCAAACTCCAAGAATAGTGAAGCACAGAGAAGTCTGTCATACTATAGTTCATGGGATTTCAAAGAGTCAGACACAACTTAGCAACTCAACATCAGCAACAAAGTACTCGTGAGGTTTATTGATGATAATCAGCTGCCGAGCAGATTCTACCAGCCACCTGCTGAATGATGGGCACACAAGTTCAGCCAGTTGTCTCTCCATTATTTGTCACATTATTATTGATAACAGATGCTTTTTGCCTTCCATCTAAAATCCATCACTTCACATAGAAATTCATGTTCTGTTAAACAAATTCTAGGAAAATATGAGCTCCTAAATATTATAAATATATAGTAATATATATTGTAAATAAATATTAACTCAAATATGAGTTTCTTTGTACTACATACAAAGGATCACAGACTTTGGAGTCAAACTGTCCCTCTGTTTATTTACCAGGGGATTTTTAAAGAAACTTTAAAGTTTAAACTTAAAGTCACTCACAAGCATAATCTAGCAATTTTGTGCAATTTTGTGCACATAGTGTATTTTCATAACACATATTCTTAAAAGAAGAAGCCCTTAAATTATGTAAGCTCCAACACCAACAAGTATTGTAAGTACACCTGCTACTTACTACTCCACTACCAGCGTTATTGGTAACTGACTACACAAATGAGTCACTTATTTACTGGGTTAGTCAAAAAGTTTGTTCAGAGTTTTCAGTAACATCTTACAGAAAAACCAATTTTTTTGGCTAACCCAATATATCTCACTCAGTTCTCTCATCAATAAAGTAAGGAAAGGAACTTTCCTGGCAGTCCAGTGGTTAAGGCTTTTCCTCCAAACACAGCAAGTGTGGGTCAACCTCTGGTTGGGGAACTAAGGTCCCACATGCCTGGCAGCCAAAAAAAACAAAACAAACAGAAACAATACTGCAACAAATTCAATAAAGTCTTGTTTTAAATGGTCCACATTTTAAAAATTAAATAAAAAAGAGTGGCACAATATTGATTAAAGGGGAAAATCTACAACCAAGATACTCTACCCAGCATCACTCTCATTCAGATTGGACAGAGAAATAAAAAGCTTCACAGGCAAGCAAAAACTTAGAGAATTCAAAACCATCAAATCAGTCATACAAAAATGATAATGGAACTTCTGTAGGTAAGGGAGGCAGAAAAGAGGCCACAACTGTATATAAGAAAATCTTAATGGGAAACCACACAGGTAAAGGCAACCATAAAGTCATTGTAAGATATCATCCACACACAAAGATGATATCACAACCGGTAATAATTATTAGAAGGGAAGAACACAGCTGCAGGAAATGGGAACTACATTTGAAATTAAGAAACCAGCAACTTAAAAGAACCTTGTACATATATATAAAACTAATAAAAATTCCAACATATGGAGGCTGAACAACACGCTGCTGAATAACGAACAAATCACAGAAGAATTCAAAAAAGAAATCAAAATATGCATAGAAATGAATGAAAATGAAAACACAACAACCCAAAACCTGTGGGACACTGTAAAAGCAGTGCTAAGGGGAAGGTTCATAGCAATACAGGAATACCTCAATAAACAAGAAAAGAGTCAAATAAATAACCTAACTCTACACCTAAAGCAACTAGAAAAGGAAGAAATTATGAACCCCAGGGTTAGTAGAAAGAAAGAAATCTTAAAAATTAGGGCAGAAATAAATGCAAAAGAAACAAAAGAGACCATAACAAAAATCAACAAAGCCAAAAGCTGGTTCTTTGAGAGCATAAATAAAATTGACAAACCATTAGCCAGACTCATCAAGAAACAAAGGGAGAAAAACCAAATCAATAGAATTAGAAATGAAAATGGAGAGATCACAACAGACAACACAGAAATACAGAGGATCATAAGAGACTACTATCAGCAATTATATGCCAATAAAATGGACAACGTGGAAGAAATGGACAAATTCTTAGAAAAGCACAACTTCCCAAAACTAAGCCAGGAAGAAACAGAAAATCTTAACAGACCCATCACAAGCACGGAAATTCAAACTGTAATCAGAAATCTTCCAGCAAACAAAAGCCCAGGTCCAGACGGCTTCACAGCTGAATTCTACCAAAAATTTAGAGAAGAGCTAACACCTATCCTACTCAAACTCTTCCAGAAAATTGCAGAGGAATGTAAACTTCCAAACTCATTCTATGAGGCCACCATCACCCTAATACCAAAACCTGGCAAAGATCCCACAAAAAAAGGAAACGACAGGCCAATATCACTGATGAATATAGATGGATGCAAAAGTCCTTAACAAAATTCTAGCAATCAGAATCCAACAACACATTAAAAAGATCATACACCATGACCAAGTGGGCTTTATTCCAGGGATGCAAGTATTCTTCAATATCTGCAAATCAATCAATGTAATACACACTAACAAATTGAAAATAAAAGCTGTATGATCATCTCAATAGATGCAGAGAAGCCTTTGACAAAATCCAACAGACATTTATGATAAAAACTCTCCAGAAAGCAGGAATAGAAGAAACATACCTCTATTTCCAGTTTTTTAAGGAATCTCCACACTGTTCTCCATAGTGGCTGTACTAGTTTGCATTCCCACCAACAGTGTAAGAGGGTTCCCTTTTCTCCACACCTTCTCCAGCATTTATTATTTGTAGAATTTTGGATCGCAGCCATTCTGACTGGTGTGAAATGGTACCTCATAGTGGTTTTGATTTG
>NW_011494906.1:509613-511060 GCF_000754665.1 Bison bison bison
GACCAAGTGGGCTTTATTCCAGGGATGCAAGTATTCTTCAATATCTGCAAATCAATCAATGTAATACACACTAACAAATTGAAAATAAAAGCTGTATGATCATCTCAATAGATGCAGAGAAGCCTTTGACAAAATCCAACAGACATTTATGATAAAAACTCTCCAGAAAGCAGGAATAGAAGAAACATACCTCAACATAATAAAAGCTATATATGACAAACCCACAGCAAACATTATCCTCAATGGTGGAAAATGGAAAGCATTTTCCCTAAAGTCAGGAACAAGACAAGGGTGCCCACTTTCACCACTACTATTCAACATAATTTTTGAAGTATTGGCCACAGCAATCAGAGAAGAAAAAGAAATAAAAGGAATCCAAATTGGAAAAGAAGAAGTAAAACTCTCACTGTTTGCAGATGACATGATCCTCTACATAGAAAACCCTAAAGACTCCACCAGAAAATTACTAGAGCTAATCAATGAATATAGTAAAGGTTCAGGATATAAAATCAACACACAGAAATCCCTTGCATTCCTATACACTAATAATGAGAAAATAGAGAAATTAAGGAAACAATTCCATTCACCATTGCAATGAAAAGAATAAAATACTTAGGAATATATCTACCTAAAGAAACAAAAGACCTATATATAGAAAACTATAAGACACTGGTGAAAGAAATCAAAGAGGACACTAATAGATGGAGAAATATACTAGTTCATGGATTGGAAGAATCAATATAGTGAAAATGAGTATGCTACCCAAAGCAATCTATAGATTCAATGGAATCCCTATCAAGCTCCCAAAGGTATTTTTCATGGAGCTAGAACAAATAATTTCACAATTTGTATGGAAATACAAAAAAACTCGAATAGCCAAAGCAACCTTGAGAAAGAAGAACGGAACTGGAGGAATCAACCTGCCTGACTTCAGGCTCTACTACAAAGCCACAGTCATCAAGACAGTATGGTACTGGCACAAAGAGACAGAAATATAAATCAATGAAACAAAATAGAAAGCCCAGAGATAAATCCACACACCTATGGACACCTTATCTTCAACAAAGGAGGCAAGAATATACAGTGGAGAAAAGACAATCTCTTTAACAAGTGGTGCAGAGAAAACTGGTCAACCACTTGTAAAAGAATGAAACTAGAACACTTTCTAACACCATACACAAAAATAAACTCATATGGATTAAAGATCTAAATGTAAGACCAGAAACTATAAAACTCCTAGAGGAGAACATAGACAAAACACTCTCTGACATAAATCACAGCAGGATCCTCTATGACCCACCTCCCAGAATATTGGAAATAAAAGCAAAAATAAACAAATGGGACCTAATTAAAATTAAAAGCTTCTGCACAACAAAGAAAACTATAATCAAGGTGAAAAGACAGCCTTCAGAATGGGAGAAAATAATAGCAAATAAAGCAACTGACA
>NW_011494906.1:511160-557461 GCF_000754665.1 Bison bison bison
CACTATGGAGAACAGTGTGCAGATTCCTTTAAAAACTGGAAATAGAACTGCCTTATGATCCAGCAATCCCACTGCTGGGCATACACACTGAGGAAACCAGAATTGAAAGAGACACGTATACCCCAATGTTCATCACAGCACTGTTTACAATAGCCAGGACATGGAAGCAACCTAGATTTCCATCAGCAGACGAATGGATAAGAAAGCTGTGGTACATATACACAATGGAGTATTATTCAGCCATTAGAGAGAATACATTTGAATCAGTTCTAATGAGGTGGATGAAACTGGAGCCTATTATACACAGTGAAGTAAGACAGAAAAAAACAAACAAAAAAAACACCAATACAGTATACTAACGCATATATATGGAATTTAGAAAGATGGTAACAATAACCCTGTAAGGGAGACAGCAAAAGAGACACAGATGTCTAGAACAGTCTTTTGGACTCTGTGGGAGAGGGCGAGGATGGGATGATTTGGGAGAATGGCATTGAAACATGTATAATATCATATGTGAAACGAATTGCCAGTCCAGGTTCGATGCATGATACAGGATGCTCGGGGCTGGTGCACTGGGATGACTCAGAGGGATGGTATGGGGAGGGAAGTGGGAGGGGGCTTCAGAATGGGGAACACGTGTACACCCGTGGCAGATTCATGTTGATGTATGGCAAAACCAATACAATATTGTAAAGTAAAAAAAAAAAAAAGAACCTTGTACATATATAGATTGCTATATAAAAACTCAAGGCTGGGGTGCTTCCCTGGTGGTCCAGTGGTTAAGAATTTGCCTTGCAATGCAGGGGACACTGGTTTGATCCCTGGTCAGGGAAATCCCGTATGCCGTGGAGCAACTAAACCTGTGACCACAACTACTGAGTCTGTGTTCCAGAGCCCATGTCAGAGTCAAAGTGAAAGTCACTCTGCCGTGTCTGACTCTTTGCAACCCAATGGACTATACAGTCCATGGAATTCTCTAGGCCAGAATACTGGCGTTGGTAGCCATTCCCTTCTCCAGGTGATCTTCTCCACCCAGGGATCGAACCCAGGTCTCCCACATTGCAGGTGGATTCTTTATCAGCTGAGCCACAATGGGAAGCCCCAAAATACTGGAATGGGTAGCCTATCCTGTTGGGGGCCAGAGTGAGGTACTCCGCCCATGGCAAAGGTCATGAGGAAAGAGGTTCGACAAACGCAAAGGCGGGATCGAGCCTCAGGAGTCCCCCTGGAAATCCTCGAGCGTCTACCCCCATAACCAGAGCCTGCCTACTTTACTACTTTGTGCTCTTACCTACACCTCTGACTTTACGGGGGGCTGTCCCCCACCACCTCTTTCGGAGAAGGAGTTAACCTAGAGCCCCAGTCAATAAAAACTCTTGGGTGTGACAAGAGTGTTTTAACCTACGAACTCCTCTGAAGGTTCTCTAGCCTGCCTGACAGGCTCGTCCGGCCACATGTGATTGCTCACAGCCTCCCAACTGTGAGAGGCACGAGATGCTTTAAACCCTCTAAAAACAGGTTCTTTAGAGAAGTTAGAAAACTATAAGTATAAGTATAGTGGGCTAATTAGAAATTGTGTTGGTGAAGGGTTTTTCATTTGTTGAGCCAATGTTTGTTGCTAAGTCTCCATATCCCCTGCCCTTACACACATTAATGAATATATAGAATTAACCTTTTATATTAATCACATTAGACCTTAGGCTAAGTAAATTCTTTCCTTAACTAAAACCCACTACACCCTCACCCTGTAGGAATGTAACTTTATTTGGGTGGCGTCTGTTTTGAGAATAATCAGCCCTGGAGAAATAAGTGTCCTGATTGACTGACCACTGTCACAAGGAGAGGGTCGTAAATTGTCAGCAGGCCCCCCTGGCCAGAAGATGATGTAACACCCCTAAGACCTCTGTATACATTTGTATGAAGCACCTGACTTTGATAAAAGTCAGGACTGCTGACCTCGCGTGACTTTTGCATAACATCTCAGTGTATAAAAGTAGACCATGGAAAATAAAGAATTGGGATCAGTTCCTTGAAATACTGGTCTCCCCATGTCTCTCTCTCACTCTGGCTGAGTCTCCATCTGGAGCACGGAACCCACCAAGCTTACTAATTTTGCCTGGGCTTCTAAGATCCGACCGGGGAGGCCTCAGTGTCTCCTCTCCTTCGGGAGAATGGAAGGACGCCTGCGGCCTACGTAAGTGGTGCAAGCTTCTTGTCTTGAAGTTTTATTGGTCCCCCGCGTAAACCAAGCTACTCAGCCTCTTTTCTCCACTGAATTTTCCTACTGAGCTATGCTCATTCTATTACTCCTTACATCTCTAATTAATATCTAATTGAAGCTATCGTATCCTGATCCTCGCCGACGCCATCTCTCCTTCGAATACCCTGGATCAGCCGGGGCTGGTCCCCGGCACTATCCCTTCTCAGGAGCCCATGAGCAGCAACTAAAGCCCCTGCACTGAAACTACTAAAGTGAGGGTACATAGAGCCTGTGCTCCACAACAAGAAAAGCCACTGCATTGAGGAGCCCACACATGACAACCAGGAGTACCCTCACACGCTACCACTAGAGAAAGCCCCCACGTGCTGGTTTTCATAATGGCTGCATCAATCTACATCAGCACTGAAAGTGTACAAGTGTTCCCTTCTCTCAACATTATCACCAGTACTTATTATCTATTATCTTCTTGATGATAGGTATGGATGAAAACCAACAGCCAATCAAAAGAAACAGAGCATCTTTTCAAGCCAACCTGAGCGTTATAATCCAGAAGACAGACTTCCAGAAAATTCTGAAATCTGTTCTGTTTGTTAGAAGTTGAAGCCAAAGAAATAAATGTTTTAAGACAGAGAATCATACATCAAAATGTCACACTGACATTTGTCCAGTTCTGAGTGTAACAAGTGAGAATAGGTCACCATGACTCATTTCCGTTGAGCTTGCATCCCCGATTCGGTTGAGCATGCAAACCACAGAGAAGGTCTGGTTAATGTCTAACATAGATGCACATTAAGGAGGGACCAGTTAAGGGCCAGGAATACGCTATGCTTCAGTTTTCAAGTCCAGCCTTAAAAAAATTTTTTTTTATTCCATCATAGCCATTCCATCAGGTGTGACCTACCCCAGTGTAGTTTTGGTTTACATTTCTCTGATGATTGATGATGTTGAGCAATTTTTCATATACCTGTTAGCCATTTGTATCTCTTCCTTGGAGAAATGCTTATTCAGTTCCTTTGCCCATTTTTCTGATTCCATTTTACAGTGATAAGATTCAATATCAATAACCTCAGATATGCAGATGATACCACCCTTATGGCAGAAAGTGAAGAGGAACTAAAGAGCCTCTTGATGAAGGTGAAAGAGGAGAGTGAAAAAGCTGGCTTAAAACTCAACATTCAAAAAACTAAGATCATGGCATCTGGTCCCATCACTTCGTGGCAAATAGATGGGGAAACAATGGAAACAGTGACAGACTTTATTTTCTTGGGCTCCAAAATCACTGCAGATGGTGACTGCAGCCATGGAATTAAAAGACACTTGCTTCTTTGAGGAAGAGCTGTGACCAACCTAGACAGCATATTAAAGAGCAGAGACAATACTTTGCTGACAAAGGTCCATCTAGTCAAGGCTATGGTTTTTCCAGTAGTCATGTATGGACATGAGAGTTGGACTATAAAGAAAGCTGAGCGCCAAAGAATTGATGCTTTTGAATTGTGATGTTGGAGAAGACTCTTGAGAGTCCCTTGGACTGCAAGGAGATCAAACCAGTCCATCCTGAAGGAAATCAGTCCTGAATATTCATTGGAAGGATTGGTGCTGAAGCTGAAACTCCAATACTTTGGTCACCTGATGGGAAGAACTGACTCATTGGAAAAGACCCTGATGCTGGGAAAGATTGAAGGCAGGAGGAGAAGGGGACAACAGAGGATGAGATGGTTGGATGGCATCACCGACTTGATGGACATGAATTTAAGCAAACTCCAGGAGCTGGTGATGGACAGGGAAGCCTGGAGTGCTGTAGTCGACTGGGTCACAAAGAGTCAGACATGACTGAGCAACTAAACTGAACTGAAGATACAAATAACATAAAATTTACATTCCGAGAATTATAATCCAAATATTGGCTATATTCTCTCATGTTATGTAATATATCCTTGGGTTGTTGTTCTTGTTGCTGGCTAATCACTAAGTCATATCTGACTCCACGGACTACAGCATGCCAGGCTCTTCTGTCCTCCGCTATCTCCAGGAGTTTGCTCAAATTCATCTCCCCTGAGTCGGTGATGCTATCTAACCATCACATGGTCTTCTGCCTCCTTCTCCTTTGCCTTCGATCTTTCCCAGCATCAGAATTTTTTCTAGTGATTCAGCTCTCCACATCAAGTGGCCACTCTATTGGAACTTCAACTTCAACATCAGTCCTTCCAATGAATATTCAGTGTTGATCTCCTCTAGGATTGACTGGTTTGATCTCCTTGCCATCCAAGAGATTCTCAAGAGTCTTCTCCAGCACAATTCCAAAGCATCAGTTCTTTGGTGCTCAGCCTTCTTTATGGTCCACCTGTCACATCCATACACAACTACTGGAAAAACCATAGATTTGACTATATAGACCTTCGTTGGCAAAGTAATGTCTCTGTTTTTTAATACCTTGTGTAGGTTTGTCATAGCTTACCTTCCAAGAAGCAAACATCTTTTAATTTCATGGCTGCAGTCACCATCTGCAGTGATTTTGGAGCCCAAGAAAATAAAATCTGTCACTGTTTCCATTGTTTCCCCATCTATTTGCCACGAAGTGATGGTACCAGATGCCATGATCTTAGTTTTTTGAATGTTGAGTTTCAAGCCAGCTTTTCCACTCACCTCTTTCATCTTCAAGAGGCTCTTTAGTTTCTCTCCACTTTCTGCCATTAGAGTCGTATTATTTGCATATTGAAGTTGTTGATATTTCTCCCAGCAATTGATTCCAGCTTGTGATTCACCCAGCCTGGCATTTCACCTGATATACTCTACATGTAGGTTAAATAAGGTTTGATATACAGCCTTGTCTCCTTTCCCAGTTTGGAAACAGAAATTGCACCACATTCCACTTTGCTTTGATTAAAAGCAAAGGATTGTATTTTGTTAATTATTTGTTGTTAGAGTACCAACAATGAAACACTTGCTTTCTGTTCTTTTCTCAGAAAAATCACAGGGCATCTACTCTTTCGCCTCTCAAATTCCATTTTCTGTAAATGACTGAAGACTGTGTAGCAGACTTATTATAGATTACTCAAAGGTCAAGTACCTGGCAAAGTCCTATGCTGGTTTCATAAAATCACTGAGGACAAACATATTCAGACAGTAAATCTTTAAACAGATTTAATGTTCATTGGATACAAGTATTTTTGGTAAATAATTTTCTCTGACTTTAAAAAAAATCAAACACCCAATGCTCCCAAAGGAACTAGGGAAACTGATTCTTTGATCTATTGCAGTAGTGAAGCAGGTTAGACCCATGGATGAGAAACTGTCATGAGGTCACATAGATGTACTGTGGGTTAATGAAAGAAAATATTTTCCTTCCTTTAAGCTTCTCTCCACAAAGTCATTTTGACTCCTCTTGAATACCACCTGTTCCCAATAGCCTTTGAGGAATTCCTGGATGAAATTGGTGGCCTAGGGAAGGAAATTCCAGATACTTTAAATGGTTTCCCTGATAGCTCAGTTGGTAAAGAATCCACCTGCAATGCAGGAGACTCTGGTTCAGTTCCTAGATTGGGAAGATCTGCTGGAGAAGGGAAAAGCTATGCACTCCAGTATCCTGGCCTGGAGAAGTCTATGGATTGTATAGACTCCCGAAGAGTCAGAAACGACTGAGCAACTTTCACTTTCACTTTTTCAAATGGTTTTAATTCTCCCTTCTCTCATGATAGTAGTCTGTCATACGCTGTTGGAGAATTTCACTGCAGCTATTCCTGGTCATCACTGCTGGGTCCATATTCTTGATAATGCCACTATCTCAGATAATGACACTGGGATCCTCAGCCCTGATGTCCTCTTGAGAATATCCATCCCCTTGGATTCTAACTTGAAGCCAGAGAAACTTCACCTTTTCCTCCACCCCCAGTGGCAGCTCCTTCACCTGAATGGGACCTTCCCCAACATGAGTGAGCAGAACACGGAACCCTGTGTGGACAGCTGGGTGTATGACCTCAGCTTGTTCTCTTCCACCATTGTGACTGAGGTAAAGGCCTCATTTACCTCTTGTAACTATATGATCTCTATGTTTAGAATAACATAAACAGGGTTCAGGTTTTCAATTACTGAGTAGATAGTATAGCCAGCTGCCTTTTATTCTTTTAGTAAGTACTGGTTATCTTTTTAATTACCAAGGACTTTGTTTTTTATTACAATTGAGTCTAGTAGAAATTTGGAGAAGGAAATTGCAACCACTCCAGTGTTCTTGCCTGGAGAATCCCAGGGACGGGGGAGCCTGGTGAGCTGCCGTCTATGGGGTTGCACAGAGTCGGACACGACTGAAGCAACTTAGCAGCAGCAGCAGCATAGTAGAAAAACAAACTGGAAACAAATCTTAGTATCACAAAACTTTAAATTGTTTTAAGGTATACAGTTAGACAAGATATAATGAATGAAAAATTATCCTTGGTCAAATGTTCTTAGCCTACTTGCAAATTAGGAAATAGTTCCTACTTGGAAATAGTGGTATTAATTTTTTAAAATTTCCATGTCCTGGCTACTTCTCAGAGAAACATATAAGAGTGCATTTCACTCTAAGTGTAAAATGCAGACCTCATTGATGAAAAAAGTCCTTAATGTTTTTCATGTGTGGCAAAGATTTTGAACCACCAAGGAATGCAGTGCTAAGTGAATATGAAGATTGGCCCTGATATAACCTAAAGGAGTTAGCTGAGGGCTTCTAGAGAAAGCTATTTAAGCTGAGACTTGAATGATATAGATGAGTAAATGTGGTAAAGAAAACCAGAGAGTGTGCTCACTGAGGGCTATTGAAGTGAGTGAACACTGAGGGCTATCAGATGCTATGAAGCTGCTCTGTTCTGACTTCCTTCTCTTCCAGTGGGACCTTGTATGTCATTATCAATTACAGAAATCAGTGTTTCAGTCCCTATTCATAGCTGGAATGCTGGTGGGAGGCCTCATATATAGCCATCTCTCAGACAGGTGAGTGTCTCCACATCACTGTTACCCTTCTTCTGTAGTATTTTCACAGTTTGTACTTAATTATTTCATGAAGAAGTCTTTACTGAGTTCCAGTATGTAATTTATACTGTTGGGGGTTGCCTTGATTCCCAGGGAGCTATAGATGGAAATGCAGAATTAGACTCATTTTGATGAATGTGATTTTGTTTCCACAGAGTTCTCTGTACTGGTTATAGAAATGACCTTAGATCTGGGGGTATTGCAGAGAAGTTTTTAGAGGCAAGTTACCAGAAAAAATAATTTATAAAGTTGAGAGTTGCCATTGGGTAATTGGACATGGAACAACAGACTGGTTCCAAATAGGAAAAGGAGTTCATCAAAGCTGTATATTGTCACCCTGCTTATTTAACTTATATGCAGAGTACATCATGAGAAACCCTGGACTGCAAGAAACACAAGCTGGAATCAAGATTGCTGGGAGAAATATCAATAACCTCAGATATGCAGATGACACCACCCTTATGGCAGAAAGTGAAGAGAAACTCAAAAGCCTCTTGATGAAAGTGAAAGTGGAGAGTGAAAAAGTTGGCTTAAAGCTCAACATTCAGAAAACGAAGATCATGGCATCCGGTCCCACCACTTCATGGGAAATAGATGGGGACACAGTGGAAACAGTGTCAGACTTTATTTTTCTGGGCTCCAAAATCACTGCAGATGGTGACTGCAGCCATGAAATTAAAAGACGCTTACTCCTTGGAAGGAAAGTTATGACCAACCTAGATAGCATATTCAAAAGCAGAGACATTACTTTGCCAACAAAGGTCCATCTAGTCAAGGCTATGGTTTTTCCAGTGATCATGTGTGGATGTGAGAGTTGGACTGTGAAGAAGGCTGAGCGCCGAAGAATTGATGCTTTTGAACTGTGGTGTTGGAGAAGACTTTTGAGAGTCCCTTGGACTGCAAGGAGATCCAACCAGTCCATTCTGAAGGAGATCAGCCCTGGGATTTCTTTGGAAGGAATGATGCTAAAGCTGAAACTCCAGTACTTTGGCCACCTGATTCGAAGAGTTGACTCATTGGAAAAGACTCTGATGCTGGGAGGGACTGGGGGCAGGAGGAGAAGGGGACGACAGAGGATGAGATGGCTGGATGGCATCACTGACTCGATGGACGTGAGTCTGAGTGAACTCCGGGAGTTGGTGATGGACAGGGAGGTCTGGCGTGCTGCGATTCATGGGGTCGCAAAGAGTCGGACATGACTGAGCGACTGATCTGATCTGATCTGAATAAGAAAAAAGTGCCTCAAGATAGGTGATTCAGCCTGTTTGAAGAAACAGCACTATAGCCCTTTGTCATAAATTCTATGTTAAGTCCCTCACAGATTCAGCTAGCTAAATAGTTTCAGGTTCCCACATTGGTCCTCACGTCATGGTTAACCTCACTGCAGTATTCATTTCTATGAAACCTGTGTGATTTGTAAGATGGTACTGAAGTTCAGTTTAAGAAATAATTGCACCTATAATCTGGTCTCTGGTTTTGTCTTAAAAAAAAAAAAAAACCTAATTAGGGGTAATACTTGCAACCATATACGGTAATTAATCTATAGGCTTCATGGGTTTTAATTTGTGTTGTGAGAAGTTTGGGTTGTCCTGTGCCTGGCAGTGGTAATCCTCAAAGTAAGAGAACAAACAAGATAGCCACACACTCAAGTCTCTCACAGGGGAAATGAGAAGCTTAAAAATATTCCTTGTCGTCTATAAGTCTAATATCATTTAACATTAAGTTGAAAATTATGAACTCTG
The DNA here is from genome assembly GCF_000754665.1 of Bison bison bison. NCBI lineage: Eukaryota > Metazoa > Chordata > Mammalia > Artiodactyla > Bovidae > Bison > Bison bison. Next base: position 520,128 of record NW_011494906.1, read on the forward strand.
AATATATCACCTGAATGTAATTCATAAAAGATTTCATGCTCAGAGTGCTCGTATTGACCAATCTGAGCCTTTTATGATGATTCACAATAAAATGCTAATTGATGAGTTTAGATGAGCATAGGGTAACAGATGTGTGTGTCTGTGTGTCCATGTGAGTTAGGATAGGAGATGAGAGTGGAAAATTCGATGAAGAGAGAACCTTGAAGCTAAGCTAAGTATTTTAAACTAAAAATAGGCCAAAAGCTTATGAGAATTGACATCAAAAGCAAAAATAGGCAAAGGGGACTATGTAAAACCAAAAGTCTTCTGCACAGCAAATAAAATAATCAACAGAATAAAAAGGAAGCCTCTTAGCCTCATCCACCAGAGGGCAGACAGAAGAAGCAAGAAAAAATACAGTCCCACTGCCTGGGAAATGAAAACTGCAGTAACAGAAAGTTAATCGCATCTCTAACATAAATAACAGCAAGATCTTCTAGGACCCACCTCCCAGAGTAATGGAAATAAAAACACAAATAAACAAATGGGACCTAAGTAAACTTAAAAGCTTTTGTACAACACAGGAAACTATAAGCCAGGTGAAACGACAGCCCTCAGAATGGGAGAAACAATAGTACATGAGACAATTGACAAAGAATTAATCTCCAAAATATACAAACAGCTCATGCAGCTCAATTCCAGAAAAATTAACAACCCAATCAAAAAGTGGGCAATAGACCTAAACATATATTTCTCTGTATGTAAGAAGACATACAGATGGCTAACAAACACATGAAAAGAAGTTTAACAGCATAGCATATGCAACTGGACATTGAAAGAAATCCGGAAGCAAAAGCCCAATATGTATATGCTTAGATACAAGGACTGATGTTGAAGCTGAAACTTTAATACTTTGGCCACCTAATGTAAAAACTGACTCCTTCAAAAAGACCCTGATGCTGGGAAAGATTGAAGGCAGGAGGAGACGGAGGACAGAGGATGAGATGGTTGGATGGCATCACCAACTCAATGGACATGAGTTTGAGCACGCTTTGGGAGTTGATGATGGACAGAGAAACCTGGCGTGCTGCAGTGCATGGGGTCGCAAAAAGTCCGACATGACTGAGAGACTGAACTGAACTGAACATGATACTTTTGACACCATACCCCAGTGCATGGACGCAGTCAGTCCTGTCTGACTCTTTGCGACCCCATGGACTGTAGCCCATCAGGTTCCTCTGCCTATGGAATTTTTCAAGCAAGAACACTGCAGTGGGCTACCATTTCCTACTCCAGGGGACCCTCCGACCCAGGGATAGAATCCACATCTCCTGTAGCTTCTGCTTTGTCAGGCGGATTCTTTCCCACCAAGCCAACTGGGAAGTTCTTGACATCATACATCATATGCAAATACAAAGATTATATAATCTTTGGAAACACATTCATTGAAATGATAGCAATGGTGACTTTTTAATGGTGTGTTTTTAAGTGATTGTTACTTTGCAGTTTTCTCTTTTCATATTTTCAACAATTACCATATATAACTTTAACATTTTTAAGATGTCAAAATTAAAAGATACACAACTTCAAAATGTGTGTACATTTTGTAAAATCACTACAAATCAAAAACTGTACTCCCAAGCTCCCAATTTATTCCTTCTCCCTTTTCCTGCCTAGTAACCATAAAATTATTTTCTACATCTTTGACTCAATTTCTGTTTTGTAAATAAGTTCATATATATATACTATGTATAAATAGATAACTAACAAAGACCTATTGTATAGCAGCACAGCGAAATCTACTCATTACTCTGTAATGAACTAGATAGGAAAAGATTCAAAAAAAGAGTGAATATATTTTTCCATATATCTGATTCACTTTGCTGTGCAGCAGAAAGTAACACAACGTTGTAAATCAACCATACTCCAATAAAAAAATTTTAATAATAAACTATGATTCAGTGGGGGAAAAAACTATATTCCAAGTGTCATAGCTAATTCAAACAGAATAAGTGGCAAAACCAATACAATATTGTAAAGTAATTAGCCTCCAATTAAAATAAATAAATTTAAATTTTAATAAATAAATAAATAATAATAATAATTTAAGACAAACCCAGTTTGAAACGTTAAGTTTTCATTTTAAAAACAACAGGTTCAAAAGTACTAATAATTCTCATTGTGGGTGAGGGTACACTGCAATGGGCATTCATATACATGAAAACATGGTATAATTTAAAAAATCAAACATGCTGTGAAGCTGCCTAAAACAGCTGACATTATATTAAGAGTTTTATTTCACTTTTTGTTCAGCAAGCCCTTGTTGCACATATATAACATACAAAGAACTTGGCTTGCTCCTGTGGATAGGTTTGATGAGACAAAAAGCATAAAATCAGACTATCAGAGAGTTCACAAATGCAGTTAAGGTGTCACGTTATGATTTTCTTCAAGTCTGTGATTTTAACATAGAAGCTCAAGTCTCTCTAAGTTGGCAGGATTCCAGAATTATTTTGAGTGCATATATCTCAAAATCTCTCCATCTGAGGTATCAAAATTCTTTATACAAAGCCAGAGTTAGAGGTGAGATATAAAAGAAGGGGCTTTCATTTTTCTGCTCAAAAAGATTACTAGGTCTCCTGAAGAGCATCCTTCGTTCCTATCCACTTTGCAGCTCTACAATTCTTTGCTTCTCCCAATAGATTTTGTCTAATATATTGAGATTAATGGATAGTTTTTCTTGTTTACTCTGTTGAAATGGTGAATTACATTAATATATTTTACAGGGTTAAACTGATTTGCCACTATGGTAAGCCTACACGTTCAAGATATAGTAACCTTTTTTAACACATTATTTGATTTGATTTGCTAAAAATTTTAGTGAGAAGCTTTGAATCTATGTTAATGAGAGTTACTGTTCTCTAGATTACTTCTCAGTTTATCTTTATCCCAGTAACGTTACCCACATAGAAAGTTAAGAAACATTTTCTCCTCCTCTGTTCCTGAAGGAGTATGCGAAATTAGAATTGTCTTCCTCAAGTATTTGGTGGAAATTTTCAGAGAAGATGCTTGTAGTTTCCCTTGTGGGAGAACGTTTAACTATAAATTTAAACAATTTTTTGCCATGTGTGTGTGCTTAGTCACTCAGTCAAGTCCAACTCTTTGAGACCCTATGGACTGTAGCCTGCCAGGCTCCTCTGTCCACAGAATTTTCCAGGCAAGAATACTGGAGCCAGTTGCCGTTTCCTTCTCTAAGGGATCTTTCAGATCCAGGGATCGAAACTGTGTCTGTTGTGTCTCCTGCATTGGCAGGCAGAATTCTTTAGCACTGAGTCACTGGGAATAGATATAGACTATTTAGTTTATGTCTTTATGAATAGTTTCTCTCCTCATCATAGATTCCATTTTCTTTACTTGGTAATTTTTGACAGAAGCCAAGCATTGTGACTTTCAATTTCTTGGGTGCTAAATATTTTTCTACTCCTGAAAATTTCTTTGAGATACACCTAAGATACTTGGAAACACTGATTTTTTGGGGTCTCAGAAAGTCCAGGAGACTGCATATCAGGCAGCCGTTTGGACTCACTAACAGGCTGTCAATACTGGCAAGGGGTTAAGGAACCACAGGCAAATCTGGACTTATCTCCTAGCTTGTTGACCAAGTCTGTAAACAAACCAGGCTTGTTTGCTTGTTATCACAGCAAGACAAACACTGAGGTTTGCAACAGAGAAAGATTTTTTTCATGAGGCAGTCAACTGAGAACACAGAACAGATCTCAGAACTGCATCCCCAAAGGCCAAAGGCTTGAGATATTTATGATATAAAGAAGCAGAGTGGTCACAGGCATTTGGAGAGGAGATTGGAGGTGAGGTGAAGTCATTCATTTCTCTGCAGGCCCAGGTTTAGGGTTAGTGGACTCAGTTAGTTTTAGCCAGGTGTATTGGGCAAGAGTTGACTCCAAACTTTTGGAAAACAACTTAAGCCCCCATTACTACAGTGACTCATGCATCAGAAGCATGGTCTATAGGGGTGGTTAGAAATCTGATGATAAATTACCTAGGGTTCATGTAGTTTGGAGAAGGCAATGGCACCCCACTCCAGTACTCTTGCCTGGAAAATCCCATGGATGGAGGAGCCTGCTGGCTGCAGTCCATGAGGTCGCTAGGAGTCAGACACAACTGAAGCAACTTAGCAGCAGCAGCACCAGCTGCTGATTTTTTCCCCCTTTCTCTAATTCATATTCTCCAAACTTCATGCTGCTGCTGCTGCTGCTGCTGCTAAGACGCTTCAGTCGTGTCTGACTCTGTGCGACCCCATAGACGGCAGCCCACCAGGCTCCCCCGTCCCTGGGATTCTCCAGGCAAGAACACTGGAGTGGGTTGCCATTTCCTTCTCCAATGCATGAAAGTGAAAAGTGAAAGTGAAGTCACTCAGTCGCGACCCCATGGACTGCAGCCCACCAGGCTTAAGTAGGTTTAATCAGTAAGGGCAGGTTACAAGCAAAGGGGTTTGTGAGCCATTGTTCCCTTATCTGCTGTTCTATAAGACACACTCAATGAGTTCTGTTAAGTGCCATCTTCCGTTGGTTTCATAATTTCTCCCTCTTCATCTGCTTTTTCTTTCTAGTACCAAACTTTATGTGTTCTCTGCTTCCTGTCCACTTTCTTTTTGTCCTATTCCTTATTTTATCTTTTTAAAAACTTAACTATCTACAGAAAACAGCTTTTAAAAGGCACCCATATATACACCTTATATACTAAAATGAAGTATATATTACTAGTTTACTGTGGTACAGAGCTTTCCTTAGGAGAGGAGGGTGGCTCTGATGCTAGGAAAGATAGAGTAAGCCTACTACATCTGGGCTCTTTCACTAAATGCACATTGAGAACTGGGGGGAAATGTATGAAACAACTATTTTAGACTGTGAAAGTATATTACAGTAATATATTTACACGTCTAAAATCAATAGCAGAGAGTAAATGAGAGGGCTTCCCTGGTGGTCCAGTGGTTAAGAATCTGCCTTGCAATGCAGGGGACACTGGTGCAACTCCTAGTCCTGGAAGATCCCACATGTTGATGGGCAACTCAGCCTGTGCCCCACAACTGCTGAACCTGTGCTCTGGAGCCCACAGGCCGCAACTACTGAAGCCCTAGGGTTTAGAGCCTGTCCTCCACAACATGGGCTTCCCTGGTAGTTCAATTGGTAAAGAATCCACCTGCAATGCAGAAGAACCTGATTCAATTCCCGGATCGGGAAAATCTGCTGGAGAAGAGATAGGCTACCAACACCAGTATTCTTGGGCTTCCCTGGTGGCTCAGCTGGTGAGGAATCTGCCTGCAATGTGGGAGACCTGGGTTTGATCCCTGGGTTGGGAAGATCCCGTGGAGAAGGAAAAGGCTACCCACACCAGTATTCTGGCCTGGAGAATTCAATGGACTGTATAGTCCATGGGGTCGCAGAGTCAGACACAACTGAGCGACTTGCACTCTGAAACAAGAGAAACCACGCCAGTGAGAAGCCCATGCACTGCAACAAGAGAGTAGCCCCCTACTCTTCACAACTAGGGAAAGCTTACATGAAACAATAAAGACCCAGCAAGCCAAAAATAAAATAAAATATGTCAGTCAGTCAGTTCAGCCGCTCAGTCATGTCTGACTCTTTGTGACCCCATGGACTGCAGCACGCCAGGCTTCCCTGTCCATCACCAACTCCCAGAACTTGCTCAAACTCATGTCCATCAAGTCGGTGGTGCCATCCAACCATCTCATTCTCTGTTGTCCCCTTCTCCTCCCACTTTCAATCTTTTCCAGTATCAGGGTCTTTTCAAATGAGTCAGCTCTTCACATCAGATGACCAAAGTATTGGAGTTTCAGCTTCAGCATCAGTCCTTCCATTGAATATTCAGGATTAATTTCCTTTAGGATTGACTGGTTTGATCTCCTTGCAGTCCAAGGGACTCTCAAGAGTCTTCTCCAGCACCACAGTTCAAAAACATCAATTCTTCAGTGCTCAGTTTTCTTTATAGTCCAGCTCACATCCATACATGACTACTGGAAAAACCATAGCTTTGACTAGATGGACCTTTGTTGGGAAAGTAATGTCTCTGCTTTTTAATATGCTATCTAGGTTGGTCATAGCTTTTCTTCCAAGGAGCAAGCATTTTATTTTTTACAGTATGAAGAGGCAGAAATAAAATTTAAAAAATAAAAAATATTTAAAGTAGATGGGAGAGAAAATAGAAGTGTATAGGAGTAAAGTTTCTATGTATTCTTAAAATTTAATGAGTGTAAATATGAAATAGTTTCTGATAGGTGATGCTGTGTTTTGTAAACTTTAGAGCAACCTCTGAGGGAAAAATAGCTTAAATTTCTTAAATGAATTAAATGATACACTAGAAAATATTTACTTGAAACAAAAGGTGGTATTAAAAGAGGACCAGAGGAACAAAATAGTCATGAGAAAGAAAGAAACAACTGGGATGTGATTTGGGGAAGTGATACCAGTCCATGGCATTTTGACATAGCACTCTGAACAAACTAAGACAGAAACCAGTTTCCTTTTATTTTTTAAAATTGAGATATAAGTCACTATGGTATCACATAAGTTTGAGGTATACTATATGTTGATTTGATACACATATATTGCAGTATGATTACCAGCATAACATCAGCTAACATCTCTACTATGTCACACATTCACAATTTCTCTTCTTCTATGGTGAAAACAATTAAAATCTCATCTCCTGGTTCCTGTGGGGAAGGATGGGAGGAAGGGATAGTTAGAGAGTTTGGGATGGATGTGTACACACTGCTTTATTTTAAATGGACAACCAACAATGACCTACTGTATAGCACATCTGCTCAATGTTATGTGGCAGCCTGGATGGGAGAGAATGGATACATGTATTTGGATGGTTGTGTCCCTTCCTTATCCACCTGAGTCTATCACAACCTTGTCAATCAGCTTTACCCCAATACAAAATAAAAAGTTATTTTAAAAGAAGAGGGAAAACCATTTTAATGAAAATAAAATAGCAAAAAAATCTTTCTTGAATTACTATATGTCAGTTAAATTTTACGGTAGAAATTTCACATGAAGTGAAAAGAAAAAGCATTGGAAATGGCTTCTTTTTTAAATAGATGAACTGAACTGCAAAAGATCTGATAGTTCTTCACATGGCAATAGTTGTAAAACTATGAATAGAGTTAAAATTCTATTTAAAAACAGATAACCAACAAGGACTTACTGTATAACACATGGAACTCTGCTCAGTGTTATGTGGCAGCCTGGATGGGAGGGGGTTTGGAGGATGGATACATGTATATGTACAGCTGAGTCCCTTCTCTGTTACCTGAAACTATCACAACATTGTTACAAAATAAAAGTTAAAAAAAATAAAATAAAATTTGAGTCCATAAAAAACTCATCTTGTAAACAATTTGAAGTTTATAAAACAGTATTTTTTACTATAATCACTGTGCTATATATTAGTTCTCCAGAACTTACTTTCTATAGTATTTACCTATACCTGCAAGTTTGTGCCCTTGAACAACATCACTCTAATTCTCCCTTTCCCAAACTGTTGGCAACAAACCATTCTAATTTCTGTTTTCACAAATTTGGGTTTTTAAGATTCCACATTAACATGACATCATGCAGTGTTTATCTATTTTTGACTGACTTATCTCAGTTTAATGTCCTCAAGGTCCAACTGTGTTATCACAAATGGCAGGATTTTCTTCTTTTCCGTGGCCATATAGTATTCCACTGTGTGTGTGTGTGTGTGTGTTGTTTAGTCATGAAGTCATGTCCAGCTGTTTTGCGATCTCATGGACTCCAGCCTGTCAGGCTCTTTGTCCATGGGATTTCCCAGGCAAGAATACTGGAGTGGTATGTGTGTACCACTTTTTACAAAATCCATTCATACATTGACAGCACTTCGTTCCCATATCTTGGCTATTTTGATAATGCAGAATAAACATGAGGGTACACTTTATCTCCTCAATATACTATTTTAATTTCCCTCAGATATATTACCAGAAGTGGGATTGTGAATCATATGATAATTCTATTTTTGACTGAGGAACCCCTGCTGGTTTTCACAAAGGCAGCACCGATTAACATTCCCACCAACAGTGTGCAGCGGCTCCCTTTCCTCCACCATCTGCAGCGGCACTTGTCATGTCCTCTCTTTTTGATGATAGTCGTTGCATTTGGTGTGAGGTGACAGCTCTCATTGTGGTTTTGATTTTTATTTCCTCAGTGATTAGTGATGTTGAGCATTGTTTCATATATTTTTTGGCCATCTGCATGACTTTTTGGAAGAAATTCTGCTTTGTTCTTCTACTTCAGGTGTTTCGTTATTGTTACTATTGAATTGTCTGAGGTGTTTTGTGTATTTTAACTCCTTCTCTGATGTGCTGTTTGCAAATGTTTTCTCTCATTCCATAGTTGCCTTTTCATTTTGTTGATAGTTTCAGGCCAATTTCCTTTGGGATGTGGATGCAAAAATCCCCAATAAAATACTAGTGAATTAAATGTTCCAACTATAAAATTATTATTATATAAACACAACCAAGTGTTATTAATCCCAGAAATACAAAATTGATTCAGCTAACATAATTAACTAATACTATATCAATAGATAGATAACTCAAAACTACTTAATTGTACCAATAGAAAAAAATTATTTCTTAACATGAAAAACCCCTGCATGGTAAAAATGTTCAATAAATGCACAATAGAAGGGGACTTCACCCTAATAAAGAGTACATATACCTCTTCATTTTTTTAATTGTTCCCTTTGCTGTGTAGAAGCTTTTGAGTGTGATGTAGTCCCAGCTTTCTATCTTGGTTTTATCACCTGTGATTTTGGTGTCTTCTATGAAATCATGGCCAAGACCAATGTCTAAAAAGTTTTCCCCTGATTTCTTTGAGATGTTTTATGACACAATTCTATTTGTCTTGCTAACAAATAGAATATTATTTGGCCTTTAAATGAAAGCAAATCCTGTCATTTGGGACAATATGGATAAGCATACAGACATTAAGATACTAAACAAGTGGAATAATCCAGTTACAGAAGGACAAATACTGCATGATTCCAATTATCTGAGGTCCTAAAATAGTCAAAACCATAGAAGCAGAGAGGAGAATGAATGGTAGTTGTCAGAGGCTGTGGGAGGGGGGAATTGTTCTTCAGTAGGTATAGGTTTATTTTTTCAAGATAAATAAGGCTATAGTTAACACTATGGTATTATACATTTTAAAATATGTTGAAAGGGGAATTTCCAGGAGGTATGGTGAATAAGAATCCACTTGCCAGTGCATGGGACACGGGTTCAATCTGTGGTCTGGGAAGACTCACATGCCTTGGAGCAACTAAGCCTGTGTGCCACAACTACAGAAGCCCATGCACTCTAGGGCCCAAGAGCTGCAACTACTAAGCCCATGTGCTGCAACTGCTGAAGCCCATGAACCTAGAGTCTGTGCTCTACAAGAAAAGCCACCACAATGAGAAGCCTACGCACCACAATGAAGAGTAGCCCCCACGTGCTGCAACTAGAGAAAGCCCACATGCAGCAATGAATACCTATTGCAACCTATATATCTGTATATACGTTGAAGGGATGGATTTTGTATGAAATATTCATTGAAAAAAACTACAAAAGAGCATATGGAAATTTTTGGAGATGGCCTATTGGATCAGTGCCTTAAGGTACTGTTAGTATCATATGTATATGCATGTATACAATCTCAACAAAACATATACACTAAATGTGTACAGTTTTGTGTATCAATAAAGCTAGAAAAGAGCATATATGAAAAACATCTATGATCACTTTTGAGCTTTGTTTGTTTGTCTTTTTGTTCATGGTGTAGGGTGGAGGTCCAGAAAACCTTTTGGGTTCATTTATTTGTTCAAGCATCATTTCTTAAAGGATTCCTTTCCCTCACTAAATTTTTCTTGTCTCCTTGGTTAAAAATCAACTGACCATAACTTTAAGGTTTACTTTTCTGATCTCAATTTTATTCTTTCAAACTAGTGTTAACGTTTAATATTTGTATACATGGTGTATACATGAGTGTCTTTTGAAAATTGTTTCTGTAAATAAATCCCAAGATGGTAACAATAACCCTGTGTACGAGACAGCAAAAGAGACACTGATGTATAGATCAGTCTTATGGACTCTGTGGGAGAGGGAGAGGGTGGGGAGATTTGAGAGAATGGCATTGAAATATGTATAATATCATGTATGAAATGAGTCGCCAGTCCATGTTCGATGCACGATACTGGATGCTTGGGGCTGGTGCACTGGGACGACCCAGAGGGAGGGTATGGGGAGGGAGGAGGGAGGAGGGTTCAGGATGGGGAACACAGGTATACCTGTGGCGGATTCATTTTGATATTTAACAAAACTAATACAATATTGTAAGGTTTAAAAATAAAATAAAATTTAAAAAACAAAACAAAGAATGGAACACATGAAGACAAAGAGAAAGCAGAGTAGCTTATAAAGTTTGGTAGCAGGAGAGAGAAATATAATGAAGAGGAAAAAATTAAAGATATTCATAGAAGCCAAGTCTTTCAGGAGATATGAGGAAATGAGATTCCTTGTAAAAATGAAAGGTTTGGCTTTGAGGCAGGAGAAGACCATGCTATGCAGAAGGAAAAATGCAGAGTTTGGGGATAAAGATACAGGGGAATAAAAAATGAGATCTCTACTGTTCTTTGTCCCTTAACTGATGTAAGTAACAGGGTTCCCAGCAGGAGGACACATATGAGAGGCAGTGTTGTAAGTTTGAGGAGAGAGGACTGGGTACAAAAATTGGATGACTGGTTCCCACCCCCCCAAAGACACAGCATATATCAACCTGAAAATATAGTACAACTGCCAGGGAATTCCAAGAATTCACTTGGTAGTTACTGTAGGGTAAGGGAGTTAGAGAAGGCAAGGTTCAGAAAAAGAATGAGACCGGCACTTTACAGGAGCAAATCACCTTTAATGAGGTGAGAAGGGGCAGCAGTCAGATTAGTGAGCAGCAGCACTAACCCAAGAAAAGAGTAAGTATATATAGGCATGTTTGTGGAACTCTACTGTCTTAAGGGGGCCTGTTCTTCAAGATTGTTTGGAGTAGTTATCTCTTAAATGGCTGGGGTAAGGAATTCTGGAGTTCAGCCAGAGGCTGGACCAGCTGGGAGTTGAGCACAATCAACCTTAATGTCCTTTTTTTTTTTTCCCTTTGGGTGAAAGAGTTCTTTGTTTTGCATAGAATGGTGGGGAGGACCCTAGGGGAGTTTTAACTCCCGGCTATATTGAGCCATGTAACTTTCCTTCATTCCAGACCCTAAGGAATATATACAAAAAGAGAAAGAGAGGTGAGTGCTGTTAATGTTCAGGGCTTCTTCATGCTGATAAATAAGGGTCAGGGGTTTGTGGTCTGGGAGGAAGGAAGTCTAAGGCCTGTGTTATTGGTTTTCTATTTTAGCCATCAGGGTCTCAAGCAAAATAACAGTCGTGACTTGATCTCAGGAAATGGCTCAGATTCAGTCTTTGAAGAATCCCTGGAAAAGATTAAACAAACAAGGCCCAAAGGTGAGTAGGAAGACGATAAAAATGAATGGTCCAAGAAGGGGTAAAACCCAAGGCATCCAGTTCCAATCGGTTAACCATGACTTCCAGGAATTGCTTAATCTCTGAGGGATTCATAAGGCTCGATCTGTAAGGTTTTTTGCAGCTGCTTGGACAATACCTGACTGGTTGACATAGAAACAGCAGGATTCGTCTAGAAAAAGGCACAGACCTCCCTTCTCTGCAGTAAGTAGATCTAATCCCCTTCTATTTTGTAATACTACAGCCACCAAGGAATCAAGTTGATTTTGGATAGTTATTAGGCCTTGAGCTATTTCATGGAGGCTGTCTGATAAGTCTGTAGAAAGTGTCTGGTAGTTTTGGATGGAGGTGGTTAAGCCAGGGGTTCCTGTTCCAATTCCAGCCGCTATTCCTAGTACTACTAAGAGGGTAATGAAATGAATGGCTCATTTTATTCTCTTGTGGATGAGAGGAATAGGTAAAGGTTGATCATTGGGGGCTATTAAAATGTTTGGACTGGCGTATACTAGGGTGCAGGTTCCGGTCCAACTAGTAGGTAGACAGAGGTATGTAGACATCCCACACAGGAAAAATAGGCTAGGTGTCGTAATATAACCGCTGAAGTTGATGGCAAAGAGGAATCAAGGTGGAGGCGGGGGGTGGGGGTTGATCATTTGTTCAAGGGCACTCAGAGACCCTGCTAAGGTGGCCCCACGATGGGAGAAGTGGAGGAATATGCTGAGGGAAACCGTCCTGTAAAGTTTAAAGAGTGTCCTGTAGAAAAATAAATAAATAAATAAAGAGTGTCCTGTAGGCCCAGAAACATTATATATATGGGACTTTGGAGTCAGTAAGGGGCTGATCAGTTACATGTTCAAAGAGATTAAGTGTCATATCTAAGGTCTGAACACAGTCATGAGATAGGTGTTCTGCTTCTGGATCTGGTGTAGGGAGTAAGCTAGCAGGATTAAAATGTTTACAAGGCATAAAAGAAAGGGATGGGTCGAGGAGGTGTGCGTGGAGGATTTGTAATTGAGCAGGGGGCAGAGAAAGGAAAGCCCAATGAGAGAGTAAGCCTTTGAAGGAATGAGGTGAGCATACATCTAAAGGAGCATTCCAGGTTAGTTTTTGGGCTTCAGGTATTAAGAGGGTGGCTGCAGCTAAGGCCTGCAGATAAGGTGGACGAGATCAAGTTGTTTAGAAAAGTAAGCCAGAGGGCCCCATATGTCCCCCCTTTTTTGGCACAGAATCCCTAAGGCATGTCCTTGTCTAGAATGTACAAAAAGGAAAAAAGGCTTGGTGTAATCAGGTAAGTAAAGAGAAGGGGCCTGTAGTAAATGTTTGATAATAGTCTGTATTGGGGTGTGGAGAGAGATGGGGGCCAATAAGGGTTCATCTAAGTTTCCTCAAGTAGCTTGGTAGAGAGATTTTGTGTAGAGGGCAAAATTTGGGACCCATATTCAAAAGAAGTTTAATAGACCTAAATAGAGAAAGAAGTTCCCTCTTGGTTTGGGGCCTGGGGGTCTGTGTCAAGGCTCGAAGTCTCTGATCTGGGATTATTTTGGATGTGGGAGTGAGAAGTAATCCCATGTAACTGACAGTGGTGGAAGCAATTTATGCTTTGGAGACTGAGGCTCTGTAGCCTCAGTTGCCTAGGGCATTTAATACCATCACAGTGTGGGCTAGGTAGTTGTGTCGAGAGGAACTACATAACAATAAATATTCTACATATTGGAGTAAGGTAGTAGAGCCTAGGTCTAAAGTTTGTAGGTCTCTTTGGAGGGCTTGACCAAAAAAATGAGGGTTATCTCTAAACCCTTGTGGTAAAACAGTCCAGGTTAATTGTTGAGATTGATATGTGTCTGGATCCGTCCAGGTGAAGGCAAATAGGGGCTGTGAGGAGTGGTGTAGAGGTATAGTAAAGAAAGCATCTTTGAGGCCTAATATTGTGAAATAGAGTGTGTCAGGGAAATATGAGAGAGAAGGGTGTAGGGATTAGTGACCATGGGGTGTACGGATATAATGGCCTCATTGATCTTGTGAAGATCTTGGACTCGACGCCCAGGAATGCAGTCCCTTTTTGACTGCCAGTACGGAGAAGGCGATGGCACTCCACTCCAGTACTCTTGCCTGGAAAATCCCATGGATGGAGGAGCCTGGTGGGCTGCAGTCCATGGGGTAGGGAAGAATCGGACACGACTGAGCGACTTCACTTTCACTTTTCACTTTCATGCATTGGAGAAGGAAATGGCAACTCACTCCAGTGTTCTCGCCTGGAGAATCCCAGGGACGGGGGAGTCTGGTGGGCTGCCGTCTATGGGGTCGCACAGAGTCCGTCGCGACTGAAGCGACTTAGCAGCAGGATAGGAGTATTATGAGGAGAACAGATAGACCGCAAAAAGCCGGCTTTAAGCAGTTGGGAGACGACTGGTTGAAGTCCTTGTTAGGAGTCTGTGGTCAGGGTGTATACCTCTCTGAGAGGAAACAAGCGTTTGCTTCGGGTCCTGGCTGACAGAGGCGGGGTGGAAATCTCTTTTGGGGTTTCGGAGTCATCCCTTCCTGTTTTGGAGGAGGAAGGGCTAGAGGATAGGGTCTTGCCTCCGGAAGTTTTCTCTCCAGGGCAGTAGGGAGGAGGCTCATCTGCCAGGTCAAAATCGGGGGCTGAGGGTTTAGGGGGCCTTTTAGGGGCTTTAGATTTGGATTCTTTTGTAATGGAGGGGGAGAGAGAGCAGAGGAGGATTGATAGGTGGAACAGTCATTGCAGAGAGAAGGACGGCTTCTAAGGTCCCAGAAGGCTTGAATATAGGGGACCTCCGACCATTTGCCATTCCATTTGAGGAATTTGTGAGATCTGATAAAATATTGAAATCAAAAGTCCTGAACTCAGGCCAGCGGTTTTGGTTATCCAGTTTGTATTGAGGCCAAATTTGAGTGCAAAGTGACTCGAGTTTATGAACCTTGAGATCAGTCAAGAGTAGAGATTTGAGGTTTCGTTTTACGAAGGCCATGGGAGAGTCCCGTGGGACAGATTGGCTTGCCTCTATAGCAAATGACTAGCGACTGTACTGTCAAGAGAAAAGGTCATCACCTAATCTTTTGACCGGGCAAAGACAGAAATAGACTCTGGAGGAGGGAGGGGGCGTCCCCCAAGTACCTCCCCAGAGAGCCTTTTAGCCAGAGGGTTCCCAGGGCACCCAGAAAGGATGATAGTCTATGGTGCCCTAGAGTACCGTCCGAGCTTACCTGGCCTACTGGGTCAGGTGAGAATTCATGGTGGGTGGAGGGAGGTCGAATGGCAAAAGGTCTCTGTCCTGGAGTTGGTCAGTCTCGCAGAAAAGAAAGTGTAGAGGAAAGAGGAAGAGAGAGAGACCAATATTCCTCGGGTTACATGGAAAACCAATAAAGCCCTTACACAGGACTTGTACCACTCACGAAGGCACAGGGCGTCCTCTGGAGGAGGTCTTGAAAGCCTGGACAGGAAAGTGAGCTCAGCAGTCTTCCACGCTCCAAAGAGTTGGCCATGGAGAACGAGAAGGAACCTCAACCTCCCGGGTTTCAGCACCGAAAAATGTAGGGCAAGGGAGTTAGAGAAGGTGAGGTTTGGAAAAAGAATAAGACCAGCACTTTATAGGAACAGATCACCTTTAATGAGGCAAGAAGGGGCAGCAGTCAGATTAGTGAGCTGCTGCACTAACCCAAGAAAAGAGTAAGTATATATAGGCATATATGTGGAACTCTACTGGAGAAGGCTATGGCACCCCACTCCAGTAGTGTTACCTGGAAAATCCCATGGATGGAGGAGCCTGGTAGGCTGCAGTCCATGGGGTTGCAAAGAGTCAGACACGATTGAGCGACTTCACTTTCACTTTCCACTTTCATGCATTGGAGAAGGAAATGGCAACCCACTCCAGTGTTCTTGTCTGGAGAATCCCAGGGATAGGGGAGCCTGGTGGCCTGCCGTCTATGGGGTCACACAGAGTCGGACACGACTGAAGCAACTTAGCAGCAGCAGCAGCAGCTACTGTCTTAAGGGGGCCTGTTCTTCTCCAAGATTGTTTGGAGTAGTTATCTCTTAAACAGCTGGGGCAAGGAACTCTAGAGATCGGCCAGAGGCTGGATGGGCTGGGAGCTGGGCATAATCAACCTTAATGTCCATTTTTTTTTCCCTCTGGGTGAGAGAGTTCTTTGTTTTGCATAGAATGGTGGGGAGGACCTGAGGGGAGTTTTAACTCCAAGCTATTTTGAGCCGTGTAACTTTCCTTCAGTTAGTCTCACATTTACTGACAAAAGTGAGCAATCACATTCAGTGACTTGAGTCCAAAGTGCAAAATGGAAAAAAGTTACTTCCAACCACATATCTAAGTGCACAGAGTTGCATAGATGACACATGGAAGTTTCCAGGAGCACGGGTGAGATGGGATTGGCTCTTGTTCAGCACCCTCCTCCCCTGCCTGCCCACTTGCAAGCACTTCCCAGTCTCACAGAGAAGGACCTTGTGTAGGGAAAGGCCAGTCTATTCAGAATATTTTCTCAGGAAGGAAGTCTATTCAGGGAGCCTGCAGGTGATCCTTGGCCTTAGAGTTGATGACCCCAGAGAGTCTCCATGGCAGGATAAGATGTGGGAGCATGATTCAAGGAGGGTTCTGATGAGTGCCTAAGAAAGAGGGGCTAGGGTTAGGAGGGGCTGCTGGGCCTCCACAAGCTGAAGTGAAGAGCTTTGGAAAGGGTGGACCCACGGCCAGCTTAGTCAGGTCTTGCTGTCAACTGGGGCCTAGGGGGTTCCAGCTTTAGCTTCATGGAGGTGAGAAGGGATAGTGAGACTGGGCTCCTGTAAATCCCACAGCCCCAAAGCCCCTGCCATGGAAAACTACTTCTTCCTTCCTGGCGGGACAAGGAAATTTGCAAATATATACAAATAATGTTCCCCTCTAGAGAAAGTGTTTTTATTTCCTTTCACTATAGAATTTAAAGTTTTTTACATAATATGTTAGAAATACAAAAATTTGCTTCATAAAAGCTCTGGACAGTAGTAATACACATGGATACTAAAGCTAATATTTTGGCTAAATACACCCAACCTTTACTTTTCCCCATAAGAATAGTGTCCTATTCCACACTTTGTTTCATCCTGCTTTCCTAACTTATGTTGGGCTTTTTTCCTCTTTGATGCATACTGCTACGTTCATCCTTTCTAATGGCAGATGTGGAAGCAGGCTTGCTGGATGGATATATTCCTAATTTACTCTCAGAAAATTGAGGTGGTTTCCAGTTTTCCTGTTTTTTTTTTTTTTAATTTTACCAACAGAGTTTATTATCCAGCTTTTCACATTTTGCCAATATGATGGTGAGAAAATAGAATCTATTATGGTTCAAATTTGTACTTCACTTATATGGGTCAAGTTTAATATCTTTTCCTATTTTAAGGGCCATTTTTATAATCATTTTGTAAATTGTCCTTTCCTGTTTTTATGTAGGATTTCTACTCATGTTCATCTTCCATTTTAAAAACCTCTTTGTTGTCAATCAACTATACTCCAATAAAATTTTAAAATTAAAAACTTTAAATTTTTATATCTCTATAATATTTTAAATTATACATGCTATTTGTTAAAAATATAAAAAGAGAAAATTGCAAAGAAATAATCACTTAAAAATCCACCATTAAAAGGCCACCATTACATGTACACAATGCTGTATTTAAAATGGATAACCAACAAGGACCTACTGTATAGCACATGGAATTCTGCTCAATGTTATGTGGCCACCTGGATGGGAGGGGGTTTGGGGGAGAATGGATACATGTATTTGTATGACTGAGTCCCTTGGCTGTTCACCTAAAATGATCACAACACTGTTAATTGGCTATACCCCAATACAAAACAAAAAGTTCCAAAAAAGTCACCATTGTTATCATTTCAGTGAATATATTTCCAAAGAGCATATACTCTTTCAATTTGCCAATGATTTATGATGTCAAAGTATCATATATAAAGAAATATATATATATATACATGTATATAAATTTGTTTTAACTTGGGCTTACATCTGCTACACTGATTTTTGTAAATCTATTTATAATTCACCATATGCCACTCCATACATAACAATCTGTTTGAGTTCAATGCATGAAGATGTCAAAATTAAATATTGCTTTGCTTACTTTGTTTTCTGATTGATAATTTGAAATATTGATGAAAGAAGGAAAGAAACCTGATCAGTTTAGAAAACATGATCAATCTATTCTCAGCCTCAAGTATAATCAAATCTGTAATTGCTTATGTTCTTAGTTGATTCTTTGAGTAAATATTTTAGCTCCTATTTTGACATATATCTTATGTCCAAATGTTGAGTTGTGATGAGTGTTCTGAAGAAAAAGAAAGTGGGGCAAGTGGGAGAAAAAGTGGTATCTATAACGTCTTTACATGAAGGAATTTGTTAAAATGGTAATATGAAGTCCCATGCTGTGTGTGCCAAGTCACTTCAGTCATGTCCGACTCTTCGCGACCCTATGGACTATAGCCCACCAGGTTCCTCTGTCCATATTATTTCCCAGGCAAGAATACTAGAGCGGGTTGCCACACCCTCCTCCAGGGGATCTTCCCAACACAGGGATCGAACCGTGGTTCTTTCGTCTCTTGAAGTGGCAGGTAGTTTCTTTACCACTAGCGCCACCTGCTGCTGCTGCTAAGTCGCTTCAGTCGTGTACGACTCTATGAGACCTCATAGACGGAAGCCCACCAGGCTTCCCCATCCCTGGGATTCTCCAGGCAAGAACACTGGAGTGGGTTGCCATTTCTGGGAAGCCCCATATTATCCCATTTCATACTAATTCCATCTGAACAAGTTTTCTCCTTGCTTGGAGGAGTAGGGGTTCAGACGTGAGCACTGTCGTCTTCACTCATCCTTGTAAGTTGCTTGGTACTTTAACTGCAGACCACTAGGTCACATTACTGGACTCGCCATGGAAAGTGGTCTCAACCAAAGTTAGTCCCGGTTACCAACTCTGCCTTCTGCTACATAGTTTGATATATTTTCACTTGTTCAGGAGTTTTGTACGTTTTAATTTTTATTGGGAAAGAGGGGTATTAATTTTGAAGAGTTCATTAATTACTCTGAAAATATTTTCTCAGGTAAAGGGGGTACATAAGAGCACAACAGGCATAAAATAATAGGATTTTTTGCGTGATTATTCAGGCAATGTTTTCAATTATTCTACTTGTATACATCAACCAGCCACATCCTAATTACATGATGTTCCTCTATTTCTGAATCGTTTTCCCTGTTAATAATTTATTGGTAAGTTCTAAACTTTTTCAAACTACTGCCTCAAAATATTAGATTGTGCAAGGGTTACATGTTCCCTCAAGTTATGTGTTTATGTGCAAAGTAATGCCATAATTGTAAATGAGATTCATTATTCTAGTATATTTTCTTGCTAGTTTCTATATATAAAGAAAAAACCCCGGTTTTTTTTTTTCTTCATATTTTTCTTTTCCTTACCAGTCAGCTTATGAAAGCACCTTAAAATTTTGTCACTTTTATGTAGCAATCTTTTTCATTTACTTCCCTTGAGAGTTTTTTGCTGGAAAAGCAAAACAGAAACAACCAATCAACCAACCAATCAGCAAATAAAAACAAGAAAAAAAATAAGTCTGTGTGCTCTCCATGCACAAACTGATCCTCTCACATCATCTTTTTTAGATTCAGTAAAATATACGGGATTGACACTCATGCTGGAAAAGGCTGTGTGGACTCTGCAGACCCAAGAACACAGTTTTAAAAGTTGCTGCTCTCACTTGGTCTCTTTAAATCTTTCGCCAATGACACCTTTGCAAAATCAAGAAGTGGATTGAAAATCTTAAGGGATTTCCCATATGTTATGTATTTAATTGCATCCATCCTAAAATTTCATATATTGAAGTATCTCAGTATTTAATACTCAGCATCTTAGGAAGATTTCCAAATGTGAAACAGGACTGTTGTCAATATGATTAAGATGAGGTCATATTGGAGTAAGATTGGTTACTTATCCAATAGGATAGTGTCCTTATGTAAAAGGAACATTAAGACAGGCAGGCGTGCCAGGGAGATCCATGTGTAGATTGAAATATGCTGCCACAAGCCAAGGGACTATTAATACCAGAAGCCAGGAGAGACCTGGAACAGATCATCCCTAGAGGTTTCAGAGGAAGCATGGCCCTGCCAACAACTTGAGCTCAGAATTCCAGGATCCAGAGCCATGCGATAATAAATGTCTGTTAAGTAACTCAGTTTGTGGAATTTTATTATGAAAGCTCTAGGTGACTAATATACCATTTTTATTTTTAAAAAAGTAAAGTTAAAAAATAAAATAAAACAAAAAGTATCTTTTACCAGTTTCTTATTTTCCCTTTCCTCAATATTTTCATTATTTATGGCAGCAAAATTGCCTAATCTTACAGGCACCAACACAAGATTTATCTCTCTAATATATTTTCAAAGAGAGACGTTAACACTTATGGATCTGAGGACCATGAAACACCATCAGAAATGTGTGTCTCTCGTGAGGGCAGGTAGGATGTTCCCTCACAATAGAGCTAATTATTGTCTCTTCAGCACTAAAGCTACCATTGAGAACAGGGCAGAGAGGATCTCTGCAGTCTAGACTGGACCTCACAGTGGATAGAAATGATATTGCCATTCATGAAGGCAATGGCTCAAGATGGGAGGATCCCAGGCAAGGCTCAGCCTCCCCAGTGATCTGAGGGACCTACTCGGTATGTTGCCTTTCTCACCCACAGATCCAAAACACACAGTCCCTCCCAGGGGTGGTAGAAGGTTACTTACTTATTTTCCACATCCTGGATGGTGTCAAGCAGAGGCATATTTCTGGTTTCGGGTAGAAGAAGGATGAGAAGACCAGCAAGGATAGGACACACTCCATAGATGATCCAGGGCAGAGTGGGTAGATACACCACTAGAGTCATCAGCAGGGGAGCCAGTGCTGCCCCACACCTACTAGCCATCATATTTAATCCTGAAGCTTTTGCTCTGAAGGGTAAAAGAGGAAAATGCATAATAATTCAGTAAAAAAAAATCCCATACATGTAATTTATAATCTACTACTTTGATATTATGCATGTTAAGTTGCTTCAGTTGTGTCTGACTCTTTGCAACCCTAGGGTCTGTAGCCTGCCAGGCTTCTCTGTCCATGAGATTCTCCAGGCAAGAATGTTGGAGTGGGTTGCCATGTCCTCCTCCAGGGGATCTTCCTGACTCAGGGATCAAACTTGCATCTTCTGCACTTCTTGCATTGCAGGCAGATTCTTTACAGATGAGCCACCAGAGAAGCCCACTTTGACATTGTAATGGAAGACATAAAACACAGTTATTACATACATGAGTTTGATGAAAGATATTTGTTTTTGAGATCTGTTCTGTGATTCTAGCTTTGTCAAGATCAAAGTGTGTTAAAACCCATTTTCATCATTTTAAACAGTATGTTAATGCATTGCAACTACCATGACAAGTGGTCCAAAAGATTAATGAGACAGACACTGAAGTACTGCTTAACACAGTACATGGCATGCCGTCCATTTCTTCAATAAACTTTGGGTAACTGTTGTTAGTATGTTGTTACTATTATGATTACAAATAAATGCTTTCTAGTTAACAGATCTTATCTTGATTGCTATGCTAAGTATGCTATGCTAAGTCACTTCAGTTGTGTCCGACTCTGTGCGACCCCATAGACAGCAGCCCACCAGGCTCCCCTGTCCCTGGGATTCTCCAGGCAAGAACACTGGAGTGAGTTGCCATTTCCTTCTCCAATGCATGAAAGTGAAAAGTGAAAGTGAAGTCGCTCAGTCATGTCCGACTCTCAGCAGCCCCATGGACCGCAGCCTAGCAGGCTCCTCCGTCCATGGGATTTTCCAGGCAAGAGTGCTGGAGTGGGGTGCCATCGCCTTCTCCCTTACCTTGATTACTCCTGATCAGTTACCTGGGAAAGCCCTATTTGGGGCCCTGGCAGAGCATCCAAAAAGTATTTTACCTGAGGAGAGTGGGCATGAGTTCAGAGTTATGGACAGAATTACTGGAGACAGCAGCAGCAACACAGCCCATTCCTACACTTGCCAAAGTCAAACGTAGGGTCTGCATTTCTGGAGAAACAAAGAGCAGGGAGACTAAGAAATCTGCATTGAAGGAATCAGCATCCACCAAATTTAGTCAGGAAAAAAAAACAGCCTTATAGGTTAATTGCATTTTTGAAATATATTATAGAAAACTGTACAATGGCAGGGAGCATAGAACAGCTAACAATGTGAGAAATATAACATTATCAACATAGGTGGTTAAAAGTACATGAAACTATCTGAATTAATTATAGCAACTCTCTGCGCATAGCTGAGATTTGCCAATGAATCAGAAGAAAAGGTGAGTCTGGTGGAAATTTGCTCTTACTTATTCTGTCCAGTGCTCACTATATCCTTATTGTAGAAGGTAGAACTGTCATGTGGATGATTGCTGAGTCTAAGACTCAGCTCTAACCTGGAAGACCTTCCAATTCAAGTGCAGGATTTCCTGGTTTTCCTGGAATTAGGAGGTCTTAGCAGTGTGGGATTTTCACTAAAAAAGGGGGGGGGAGGGGAAGTTCCAGGTAAACCTAAAAGACTCAGTCAACCTAGAGCAGATGCAGCATTGACATGGGGTAAGTATGACACCAGGGAGTAATAAAACAGGACTGCTGTTAGTGGACAGGCTGAAGAGAAGCCAGATCTACATCAATGTTAGACATGAGGAACCAAGAATGGAAACTTCTATTTGGTGGGGAAAAAAATTTCAGAATTTGGGAACAAATGAAAAAATGTTCAGGGAATCTGTATTCTACACACTATGAAAGGAAATCTAATTATAGCATTGTATATTGGACAGAACTCTCTTGTAAGAGAGTAATCAGGCATTACTAATGATATTCTGAGGAGCCAAGTGCACTCATCTCTAAGGCTGTGAAGCACATTCCTGCATTGTGCAATGTGAATCATTGTGCCCACTAAGGTTCTCCTAATTGTTACATAGGCTTCCCTAGTGGCTCAGCGGTAAGGAATCCACCTGTGATGCGGGAGACTTGAGTTCAATCCCTGAGTCAGGAAGATCCCCTAGAGAAGGAAATGGCAACCCCCTCCAGTATTCTTGCTTGGGAAATCCCACCAACAGAGGGGCCTGGAGGGCTACAGTCCAAGGGTTTGCAAACTGTCAGACGTGACTTAGCAACTAAACAACCACAAATCGTTACATAGCATCATTTTGTTAACTTATAAAGTAATCTAACAGGAAATGGACAAGAATTTTAATCTTAAATCCTAGTTCCAACTGTACAGACATTCACTTTTTTTTTTTTTTAAGAGGAATTCTTTTCATTACCTGGGAGACTCTTATAAGCAAGAGCTGTAGTCATGATGACTTAACATCACACTCACACGCGGAACATAGAGATGAGGAACTAGACCAGTCATCAAAGTTGGTAATGAAGAGCCCTGACAGGGGAGTGACCATTCTATGTCCTCACCTGGGATATAATTGCAAGGCCTCACCCCTCCATGCTTGTTTTTAAAAGTGAGAGTGGGCAATGTCCTATGTCACTTCAGTCACGTTCGACTTTTTGCAACCCTATGGACTGTAGCCCACCAGGCTCCTCATTCCAGGAAGATTCTCCAGGCAAGAATACTGGAGTGGGTTGGCATGCTCTCCTCCGGGGGATCTTCCCAAACGAGGGATAGAACCTGCATCTCCTTTGTCTCCCACACTGACAGGTGGATTTTTTGGGGTGTTTTTTGTTTTGTTTTGTTTTGTTTACCACTAGCGCCACCTGGGAAGTCCCAGATGGGTGAAGCGCAGGTGAACAAATGCTCTCCTAGAGGAACTGTTCAGAATAAATGGTGCCGGTTTCCAGATACTTCCAAAATGTGAGGAAGGTGAAGATATGCCAAAGCTACCCTTATGGACCTTTGGCTCTTTTTCCCAACAACCTAGTAGCAGGACTTCTAATGTTTGTTGGAATACTTAGTAAGCCAATATTGGGGCTTCTCTTTATTCCTAGCTTTGGATAAGTAGGGCTAATGCAATCCTTAAAGGACATGAAAAAGACACTTCCCTTTCCCCAAATTCCAGTATTCTCTCACCTTGGGGCACAAACATGTTGGCCAAAATGGAAAGTCCCACAAGGAACATGAGAAGCATCTGGGTTAGTCGACGGCCCATGTGATTCAGTACTAGGAGTGCAAGACATCGAGCTGAGATAGTGAGAGCTCCAAAGATGACCTGGAACAGGAATATATTGCTCCCAAAGTGCTGTAGATTCATAAAGATGCCAAAATAGGGTACTGTGTTTGCAAATCTGTAATGAACAAAAGAGGAGAAACACAAGCCATAAGATTAGAGCCCAGTGCTGCAGTTGATTATGTTGACCCAGGCAGCCAATGGTCAAGGTTGAAAAAAAAGACACAGTCTGATTTGTATAATTCCTCCTTTTAAGGTCATAATTTTAAAGTTAACATAAATAATTACATGATAATATATAAGTGGTAAAAGAATCCGCTAGGCAATGCAGAAGACACAAGACACATGGGTTCAAGCCCTGGGTTGGAAAGATCCCCTAGAGGAGGAAATGGCAACCCATTCCAGTACTCTTGCCTGTGAAATCCTATGGACAGAGGAGCCTGGGGGGCTACAGTTCATGGGGTCTCAAAAGAGTCTGATATTCCATTATAGGTTAAATACAGATTATTGAGTAGAGTTCCTTGTGCTATACAGTAGGTCATTGTTGATTATCTATGTTATATGTAGCAGTGTGTATGTGTTAATCTCAAACTCCTAATTTACCCCTCCCCATACCTTTCCCCTTTGATAACCATACATTTGTTTTCTATGCTTGTGAGTCTATTTTTTGTTTTGTAAATGAGTTCATATGTATCAGTTTTTTAGATTTGTCAAATAAGTGACATCATGATGCTTGTCTTTGACTTACTTTACTTAGTGTGGTAATCTCTAGGTCCATCCACGTTGCTAGAAATATGTACACACACATACCACATCATCTCTATCCATTTGTCGATGGACACTTAGGTTGCTTCCATGTCTTAATTATTATAAGTAGTGCCGCCATGAACTTTGGGATGCATGTATCTTTAGAGCTTTGTTTGGATACATGCCCAGGAGTGAGATTGCTAGATCCTATGATAACTCTACCTTCAGTTTTTTAAGTAGCCTCCATACTGTTCTCTATAGTGTCTGCACCAATTTATAATCCCATCAACAGTGTAGAAGGTTTCCCTTTTCTCCACACCCTCTCCAGCATTTATTATTTGTAGACTTTTTGATGATGAACATTATGGCTTGTGTGAGGCAACACCTCATTGTAGCTTTGGTTTGCATTTCTATAATAATTAGCAAAGTTGAGCATCTTTTAATGTGGCTGTTGGCTATCTATGTGTCTTCTTTGGAAAACGATATATTTAAATCTTTTGCTCATTTTTCAATTGGATTGTTTTTTTATATTAAGATGTAAAAGTTATTTGTCTATTTTGAAAATTAATCCCCTGTTGTTATATCATTTGCAAATATTTTCTTCTATTCTGTAGGCTGTCTTTTCATTTTATTTATAGTTTCCTTTGCAATGCAAAACTTGTAAGTTTAATCACATCCCATTTGTCTATTTTTCTAACTCTTCATTTTATTATGAGTTTCATGTGAGTCTTTCATAATCCTTCAACTACCTCCAAAAATAGCAATTACTTGGTGTGTTTTCTTCACCTTTTATCCCCAAATCACTGCCTCCTTCTCACAACAGTGCTATAACCTTTGAAATAAACAGATTTATGTCCCCTCTCTTTGAACACCATCATGTGCTGTGTGAAGCCCACCTCGCAAATGACAGGAGACAGATCCTTTTACGCAGGTTGGGTGTACGGAACAAGTCAAACACAGTTGTTTTGGTCTGTGCTGCCTCCAGCTGCTCCTGCATGGTTGCTCTCAAACCCTTTAGCAACAACAAACACGAATCACTTGCCAATATAGTGCCAGGTATTGTGATGAGCATTGGCAACCAATAGGATAGAAGAGATATGCTCCCTTTCTTCGTAGTGTAGCGTATTGCATATGTAATCATGGGTGTGAATGTGATACGAAGGAGGATGTAGGGAGTTAAGGGAGACTCCAGGAAATTAATGAACATTGAAATTTTGAATTTGAACAATGAAAATTTGAAAATGAGGCCATGGAGGAGGGCAGGGCATCCACTATAGTACACAGCCTACAGGAAGTGAACTAAAGGAATTAGTTGTGCAGTGGGCAAAGCTTCTTTTCATGAGATGGCCATGAAAGGCCAGGGAACTGAGCTTGCGTTCTCAACTAGCCGCCCTTCTTAGAAAAGGGTTTGTGTATCTCAATAAGGAGAAGGCAAGTATCAGTTTATTCCTTCCCTCCAACCCAATAACCACCTCCTCTTCCCTGCTCACCTCCATGTTCAGGGTTGCTTCAGCATTCTTCATTCCATTTCTGTGTGCAACTATTCGAAGTCCCTTTAAGCCCTCATCTGGTTTATTGGTGATAATCAGCCACCGAGCAGATTCCACCAGCCACCTGATGAAAGGTGCAGTCACAAGTGCAGTCAGCTCTCTCTTGTTATATGTCATATGATTATTGACAACAGATGCATTTTGCCTTCTGTCCAAAATCCACCGCTTCACTTGTTGGTTTAGGAATAGAAATTCCAGATCTATTTCACAAATACTAGGAGGAAATGAGAGTGACTGCAGTGCACTTGAAACTTGTAGTACTAGTAAGGGACACAGACTTGGAGTTAAATTGCCTCTGCTCACTCATCAGGAGAATTTACAGAAAACTTATGAAGTTTAAGTTTATCCCTGATATGCATAATTTCCTTCCAAACCCTGGCATGGGATCTAGCAACTTTGTGCATGTTATATATATTTACAGTATACATTCTTTTTTAAAAGAAGCCCCAAATATGTCAGCATAAAGCCTAACAGTGATTGCAGGTACTCCTGACACTACCAGTTATGTTGATAACTAATAACCCAATTACTAATACCAATTAATAACTAACTACTTCTTTATATCTGCCTCAGTTTTCTCATCAATAAAATGGAACAGCACTGTCAGCTTCCTTGTAGGGTTGTTTTGAATATGGAATAACACAACAAATGAGTCTGTATAGCACAAAGAACTCTGCTCAATGTTATGTGACAGCCTGGATGGGAGGGGAGTTTGGGAGAAAATTGATATGTATGGCTGAGTTCCTTCACTGTTCACCTGAAACTATCACAACATTGTTTGTTAATTTGCTATTCCTCAATACAAACTAAAAAGTTTAAAAATAGTAAATAAATAAAATTACATCATTAAAAAAAAAATGAGTCTGACATGGATCACATTCCCTTTCTCCCTGAACTCATATCTCTATATAAAATCTGTAGTCATCTCTCTGTGATCTCCTAAATTTAATTCTCCCTAGACTGATTTTAAGTGTGGGGACCAAGTTATCCATAAATAAATGTTTGCTAAAATTATTTAAGGAACTGGTGAACACAGG
Source organism: Bison bison bison (assembly GCF_000754665.1). NCBI lineage: Eukaryota > Metazoa > Chordata > Mammalia > Artiodactyla > Bovidae > Bison > Bison bison. Next base: position 547,292 of record NW_011494906.1, read on the forward strand.
ATGTAAGTCACCCAACCTGCATGCCAATTATTAGTACTGGAGAAAGAACATGGCTATTTTGTCAGATTATTTTATGAATAAAGTTGTTGCGTCTTCCCTTTATTCAATTCACCTACAAAAATGAAAATCATGGAAAATTTTACCATAACCAGGTTCATTTCAAAATCAAAAAAAAAGAATTAAAGTTACTTCTTTTCAAAATATCTGAGTCTATATTTTATATTAACAAAAATCATGTCAGAATAACCCTCCAACCACTATACTAAGTAAGACTATGAAGAAAGACGGCAGAAAATACCGAGAACTCCCAGGAGAAGGGTCACGGTTAGTCAATGTTCTATTTCACAAATTGCACAGAGTAACAGATGATAGACAAGGGTTTTTAAGTTCAAACAATAAAAAAGGGTCTAAGGAATTAAAAAATGAATATATTTAGATACAATATGCATTTTCATCCCAGGTTCCCATAAGAGAGTGAGAGAGAAGGCTCTCTCTCTTGAGGAGAGAAAGAAGACAAAGAAAGGTACAGACACCACCAGCTGCAGGGTGCGCCACTCTCGAAAGACAAAAGCCAGTCCTCCCAGCATCATCTGTCCAATACTAAGGGCACAAGCTATCAGTGTTATTACCGTGGCTTTTGACTGGGCCCTTACCCACGCTACAACTGAAAGAAAATCCAATTGGGATATTATTGTCAGGTAAGTGTGAAATTTCAAGGCCAATTTCCAGACTTGGAAAATGGAAAAGACTAAAACTGTCGACTTACTGAGCATACTGTTATTTGACACAATGGCCACAGCAGAACAGCCTGACCAGAAGCGTAGCAAGCAGTAAATGAGGAAGGTGGGAGCAAAGGCTGCACAGATCCCAGAGATGGTGAGCTGGAGCAAACAGCACCTAAGAATCAATTTGCGCCCAAACCTAAGAAACAGAGAGGCAGATTAGACTGTGAGAGCAATAGCAACCTGCGGTAAAAATAAAGCCTACTCTGAAATTTAGAGAATTTTTTTTAATGTTCATAATGGTTTTGTCCTTTTTTATGATTTGGTTTTTTATTTTACTAATTTTTTACATTGTTTATTGGGAGATCATTGCTTTACAATACTGTGCTGGTTTCTGCCATACATCAGCATGAATCAGCCACAGTCATACACATGTCCCCTCCCTCTTGACCTCCCTCCCATCTCCCACCCCATCCCACCCCTCTAGGTTGTCACAGAGCACTGGGTTGAGCTCTCTGTGTCACACAGCAAATTCCCACTGGTTCTCTATTTTACATATGGTAATATATATGTTTTCAGGCTACTCTCTCAATTCGTCCCACCTGTTCCTTCCTTCACTGTGTCCACAGTCCATTCTCTGTCTGTGTCTCCATTGCTATCCTGCAAATAGGTTCATCAGTACTATCTTTCTAGATTCCAAGTGATTCTTTGTACCTGAAAGCTTGAAAACTCAGAAGCTAAATCAACAGTGGAGATCTCCTCAAAGTAGTACTCCTTGTCTGCAATATACACTAAGAATACCAAAACTTTATCCTCTAATCACTTGGACTTTGACACCAAGTGATATTTCATATAAAATAAATTACAGTGTTGGAAACTGTAATATACTACAAGCTCCCATTGTACTAACATATGTATTTAGCATGGTAGAGAGTCTGTACAGCGTCCAGAACACAAGAGAGCTAAAAGTGTACTTGGGTCTCTAGGACCAGACAGGCAAGGTTAAACTGATGCAGAAGATCAGTGGATCAATACTCAAAGTTGTTGAAGGTTTATTTAAGGGTCAGTCTTTGTTGAATCTGAATTTATAAGCCTCAAGCAATGTGCTTTAGAACAGAATATGAGGTGAAAGTGTTAGTCACTCAGTTGTGTTAGACTCTTTGCGACCCCATAGACTGAAGCCCATGAGGCTCTCTGGTCATGGAATTCTCCAGGCAGGAATACTGAAGTGGGTAGCCATTCCCTTCTCCAGGGGAAAGCAGAATATAAGACCACCATAACCCTGGGAAAAGGTCTGGATGATGCAGTAAAAGGATATGGAGTTTACCTTCCCCCATTAACACATAAATACATCTACAGACTTCCTTGGTGGTGCAGTGGATAAGAATCCACCTGCCGGTGCAGGAGGACAAGGGTTCGATCCCTACCTAGTCTGGGAAGATTCCACATGCCATGGAGCAACTAAGCTCATGCGCCACAGCTACTGAAGCCCATGGGCCTAGAGCCTGTGCTCTGCAACAAGGGAAGTCACTGCGATGAGAAGCCTGAGCACCACAATAAAGAGTAGCCCCCACTCACCGCAACTAGAGAAAGCCCGCATGCAGCAACGAAGACACAACACAGCCAAAAAAATTTTTTTAATTAAAAAAAAATCTATATATGGAAAAATTCTCACTGAAACTAACTGGAAACTGGCAGAATGACTTACGTAAACCAAGGATGTAAGATACACATGTAATCAGATAGGAAGGAAAGAAACACAATCAGGTCCGGACTTGCACTCCTGGGAGAGGACTCAGAGGAAAAGTGAGATTACATAGGAGGACACCTACCCTGGGGACTGAGCAGATCAGGCCACAGATTGGGAGTCCCAGTCCTGGGGCATATGTGAAGGAAACAGTCCCCCGTGGCTGGTAGGAGGACTTGTTGTTCAGTCTCTCAATCATGTCCTACTCTTTGTGACCCTGTGGACTGCAGCTTGTCAGGTTTCCTTATCCGTCGCTATCTCCCAGAGTTTGCTCAAACTCATGCCCATTGAGTTGGTAATGTCATCCAGCCATCTCATCCTCTGCCATCCCCTTCTCCTCCTGCCCCCAATCCCTCCCAGCATCAGAGTCTTTTCCAATGAGTCAACTCTTCGCATCAGGTGGCCAAAGTATTGGAGTTTCAGCTTCAGCATCAGTCCTTCCAATGAACACCCAGGACTGATCTCCTAATTTAGGATGGACTTGTTGGATCTCCTTGCAGTCCAAGGGACTCTCAAGAGTCTTCTCCAACACCACAGTTCAAAAGCATCAATTCTTCAGCACTCAGCTTTCTTCACAGTCCAACTCTCACAACCATACATGACCCCCGGAAAAACCATAGCCTTGACTAGACGGACCTTTGTTGGCAAAGTAATGTCTCTGCTTTTTAATATGCTATCTAGGTTGGTCATAACTTTCCTTCCAAGGAGTAAGTGTCCTTTAATTTCATGGCTGCAATCACCATCTGCAGTGATTTTGGAGCCCCAGAAAATAAAGTCTGACACTGTTTCCACAGTCGTGTCCAACTCTTTGCAACACCATGGACTGTAGCCCACCAGGCTCCTCTGTCCATGGAATTTCCCAGGTAAAAATTTTTCCCAGGAGTGGGTTGCCATTTCCTGCTCCAGGGGATCTTCTCAACTCAGGGACTGAACCCACCTCTCCTGCACCTCCTGCATTGGCAGGCGGATTCTTTACTGCTGAGCCATCTTGGAGGCCCTTAAAACAAGTAGATAAAGTCATATATTAATTTGGCCACCTGATGCAAAGAGCTGACTTATTGGAAAAGACCCTGATGCTGGGAAAGATTGAAGACAGGAGGACAAGGGGATGACAGAGGATGAGATGGTTGGATGGCATCACTGACTCAATGGACATGAGTTTGAGCAAGCTCTGGGAGTTGGTGATGGACAGGGAAGCCTGGTGTGCTGCAGTCCATGGGGTTGCAAAGAGTCAGACATGACTGAGCGACTGAACAACAACAATAAATTTAACCAAGGAGATGATATAGATCTGGACACTCAAAACAAGACTTTGATGAAAGAACTTGAAGAAGATACAAATAAATGGAAAAATAACCCATACTCATGGACTGGAAAATTAGTATTGTCAAAATGCACATACTATGCAAAGCCATCTATAGATTGGTTGGTAGTTGTTTAGTCGCTAAGTTGTGTCTGATTCTTGCAACCCCACCAACCGTAGCCCTCCAAGCTCCTCTGTCCATGGGATTCTCCAGGCAAGAATACTGGAGTGGATTGCCATTTCCTTCTCCAGGATTCCAATTCAGGAGTCAAAACTGGGTCTCCTGCACTGCAGGTAGATTCTTTACCAACTGAGCTACAAAGGAAGCCCCATCTACAATTATGCCATCCTTATTAAAATTCCAATGACATTTTTCACAGAAATAGAAAAAAACTATCCTAAAATCTATATGAAATCACAAATGACCCCCAAAAGCAAAGTCAATCCTGACAAAGAACCAATGTAGAAACATCCTGCTTTCTGATTTCAAACTATACTACAAAACAATAGGTATCAAAATGGTATGGTACTGACATTAAGAAAGATGCATAAACCAACAGAAAGAACCAAGATTCAAGAAATTAACCCTTGATACATATTATTTGATAAAAAAAAAAAACCAATAATATTAAAGAGGGGACAATAAAAGTTTTCAATAATAATGTTGGGAAAATGAAATGATAACATGCAGGAGTATGAATTTGCACTCTACTGACAATATTCAAAAAAAAATTCACTCAAAATGGGTTAAAGACTTAAACATTAGCCCTGAAACACTAAAAATCCTAGGAAAAACTCCCTGACATCAGTCTTAACAATGACTTTTTTATATAATAGCTACCCAAATGGGCATGAAGGTATATATAATTGTGGTTTTGACTTGTAGTTCCTTGATAATTAGTGCAATTAAGCACATTTTCATATTCCTGTTAACAATTTCCATGTCTTCTATGGAGGAATACCTATTGAATTCCTTTGCCATTTTTGAGTAGGTTATTTGTGAGTTTTTTCTATCAGTTGCAGCAGTCCCCTGTATGTTTTGGATATTAAATCTATCAGATATGAGGCTAGCAAATATTTTTCCCATTCTGTAGGTTTCCATTTCTTTTTGTTGATCATTTGCTTTGCTATGAAGAAGTATTCTGGACATTGACCTTGGCCACAAAAGCACAGTCAATGAAAGTAAAATAAAGAATTGGGGATTATGTCAATCTATAATGCTTCTTCTTAGCTATAAGAAGCTTTTTGCCTATGTTTAGTTCAAAATCTTTAGGTTAGTTATAAATCTCCCTTTTCTTCACCAAATTTTCTATTCTCGACATCTGTCATAATCCCATTTATTCAGAGAAACTGAAAAAAACCTATTACCCTATGTGTGTCTAAAACTGATCAATTAGCATTTTATCACGAATCATTGTAAAGTGTTCAGTCATAAGACTGGTCAACATGAACACTCTGATATAGTTTACAAATTACATTCAGGGTGATACATTCAGCATTCACAATTTTCACTAGAAGGTTAAATATGTTAGGCTTATAGGTAGGGGATAAAGGTTACTTAGAGTCTCCCATTCCACCTATGAAAGACTTGAGTATCTAGCTGCCGTGGTTGTCTCTTACTTCAGGATGGACAGTGCCAGGCACAGGATTAGCCAAAACACTCATACCAGAAATTATGACACTTGAGGTCTATAGATTAATTTCCTTATATGATTTCAAATATTACCTCTAAAGAGCCTTTTCATGAGATCAAATGGCCAAATTATAACCACAATTATTTCTTAATGCAATTCAGGGCCACTTCACTAAGCACCCAAGTTTTCTAGAAATGCCTTCTAATTACAGTGAGAAACATGAGGCATGCAAGGCACAACTTCCCAGGTGGCACCTGGGAACCTGCCTGCCAATGCAGGAGACTTAAGAGACACCACTTCGATCCCTGGGTTGGGAAAATCCCCTAGAGGAGAAAATGGCAAACCCACTTCAGTATTCTTGCCTGGAGAATCCCATGGGCAGAGGAGCCTGGTGGGCTACAGTCCACAGGGTCACACACAGTCAGACACGACTGAAGCAACTTAGCACACACATGTGAGGCACAACAATCAAGGTGGGAACCCACAAGATTTTGGCTCACTGATTCCAGTGGGAACTTAACACAGAAGCCACGGCAAAGGCGGAAATGCTGTTCTTTATATCTGTGTCTTGAAATAGGCTGAAACTCCTGTCTTGAAGCAACTTCCTCTTGCTTCCGATAAGTAACTCTTCCTCATATTTCTAGATGAAGTATTATGATACCTCCCCTCTAAACACTGTTCTGAAATATCCCCCAGATCTTGTGTAGATGACATTTCTGTGTCCAATACACAGAGATCTGTGGCAACAAAATGACATCATCACAATGAGCTTATCCTAAATTTCCATCTACAGCTCCCTGGGAACCAAGGCTACCCAGCACAGTGTAAATTGGATATGCGAGGAGTTCATAAAGATTTCTTTATGAAGCAGTCATAAACTATGGGCAGCAGTGATCTGGAGAAACTCACCTGTCTGAGAGATGGCCATATATGAAGCTTCCCACCAGCATTCCAGCCATGAATAGGGATTGAACCATTGATTTCTGTGACTGATGATCACATACTAGGTCCCACTGGAAGAGAAGCAAATCAGCCCAGAGGAGCTTCACATGCTTGCATGCTCAGTCATGGACTGAGCAACCCCATGGACTGTAGCCAGCCAGGCTCATCTGGGGGAATTTTCCAGGCAAGAATACTGGAGTGGGTTAGCCATTTCCTACTCAAGGGGATCTCCCTGACCCAGGGATTGAACTTGCATCTCTTGTATCTTCTGCATTGGTAGGCAGATTCTTTACCACTGCACCATCTGGGAAGCCCTGAGGTGTCCCACAGAATCTTATAATCCCTCAGTAATCAACACTCTGATAGCCCTCAGTGAACACACTCTCTGGTTTCCTTTACCACATTTACTCATCTGTATCATTCAAGTCACTTAAGCACGGTTTTCTCTGGAAATCGTCAACTAAATCTTCTAGATTACATCAAGATCAATCTTTCTATTCACTTAGCACAGCATACCTCAGTGGTTCTCAAACCTTGCCACACATTGTAAACACTGGGGTTGGGGGGGCGGTTTGCCACCAGGGTTTTGGCACCTGGTGCCAAAATTCATGGAGAAGGCAATGGCACCCCACTCCAGTACTCTTGCCTGGAAAATCCCATGGACGGAGGAGCCTGGTAGGCTCCAGTCCATGGGGTCGCTAAGAGTCGGGCACAACTGAGTGACTTCACTTTCACTTTCATGCATTGGAGAAGGAAATGGCAACCTACTCCAGTATTCTTGCCTGGAGAATCCCGGGGACAGAGGAGCCTAATGGGCTGCCGTCTATGGGGTCGCACAGAGTCGGACACGACTGAAGCGACTCAGCAGTAGCAGCAGCAGCCAAAATTCATACTGATGCCTGAATTTTGCACTTAGAGTGAAATACACTCTGATTTGTTTCCCTGACAAGTAGCCCAAGTATTTTTTTAATTATTGCAAATATTTCCAATTTGCAACTAGGCTGAGAACAAGTGACTAAGAATAATTTTTCACACATTGTATCAGGTACTTCCTTGTCTGATCATCTATCTTCACACTTGGTTTAAAGTTCTTCAGTACTAAAATTCATGCCTAGTTGGTTGATTTCACTGGTGTCCATTGAAATGTAAGTGCTTGGCAGTTAAAAAGATAATCACCATTTGCTGAAAGATTGAAGGAAAGTTACTATCTACTCAGTAACTGAAGATTTGAGCCATGCTTATGAGAGGGTAACAGGCAGGAAGGCCAGGGGTCTCCAAACAGAGGAAATAGGCTTCAAGTGTCAGACATTTTTTTTTTTTTTATCTCTCTCTTAAGGGGCAGGAGGAAACAAACTAGTGATATATTTTTTCCCCTTCTCCATACAAATTTAAAAAGAGGTTTCTCTTAAAATACTGTGTTGCCATAATGACACCTGGTTCCACCTGAACTTAACTCTTCTCAAATCTTGAGCTAACCAATGCATTTTTCTTATGGAAATGTTTGTCTTAAGCTATGTTAATGTACTATGCATTTACCCTGGACTCTATCTTCCAGTCGGTTCCGCCTAAAAGCTCAGATTTAGGCTCAGAATCAACTTGACAAACCAGTATGTTATACTCAAACCCATGTTATATTCAGACATTGTTCTCCTAGTCTATGTAAATGAAACTTTTTGTATAATCTAATCTGCCTTTCTTCAAGATTCAAGTCAATTATTTTATGGCCCAGGATGACTCACCTGGTGCCAAGATTATCTCAAAATGCATCTTGTGGGTGAGGGGCCTAGTGCCATTCTCTGAGTTTTGAGACATTTTCTTTCTTTCATTAACAGACTGCTAGTAACTATATAACATCCAGCTAAAGACTAGCAGGGGGGTACTCTTTCTGCCCCCTTCTGATGTCTATGTCAGAAGCTTTCTCTATCCCTTTTATACTTTAATAAAACTCTATTACACAAAAGCTCTGAGCGATCAAGCCTCGTCTCTGGCCCTGGATTGAATTCTTCTCTGGAGGCCAAGAACTCCGGGGTCTTTCGTGGCTCAGCAACAACCTCTCACTTATTTTATGTTTTTCTAAACACCTAGACTTTTTTTCTAAAACACCCAGGGTAGACTGCGGGAGTTGGTGATGGACAGGGAGGCCTGGCATGCTGCAGTTCATGGGGTCGCAAAGAGTCAGACACGACTGAGTAACTGAACTGAACTGACTGAAACACCCAGAACATATGCTGACAAGAGGCAAATGGGGCCTTTACCTCAGTCACGATGGTGAAGGAGAACAAACTGTGGTCAAACACCCAGCCGTCCACACAGGGCTCCGTGTCCAGGTCAGTCATGTTGGGGAAGGTCCCATTCAGGTGAAGGAGCTGCCACTGGGGATGGAGGAAGCGACGACATTTCTCTGGCTTGAAGTTTGAATCCAGTGGGATGGAGATTCTCAGCAGGACATCAGGGCTGAGGATCCCAGTATTATTATCAGAGACAGTGGCATTATCAAGAATGTGGACCCAGCAGCGATGACCAGGAACGGCTGCAGTGAAGTTCTCCAGCAATGAGTGACAGACTACTATCATGTAAAAAGGAAAAGTTAAAGCCATCTGAAGTATCTGGAATTTCCCCAGGCCACCAACTTTATCCAGAAGCTCCTCAAGGGCCATTCTGGACAGGTAATCCTCAAGACAATGCACAATGACTTTAAGAATATAAGTTCAATGGAAGAAAAAATTTCCTTTCATAAATTCACACTGAGCCTGTATAATATCACAACAGTTTCTCATAAATGGCTACCATCCCCTCACTACTGCAATACAGAAGTAGAGACAGTTTCCCCAGTCCTTCTCAAATCACGAGGCATTATTTTTCTTTTAGTAAAGTCATAGAGAAAATAATTTACCAAAAATACTTCCAACTGTTGCCAGTGAACTCTGTTTAAAGGTTTACTCTTCGAACGTGCTTATCCTCACTCTGTAAAGCCAGCATTGGACTTTGGCATGTACATGGTATCTAAATAATGTAAAAAAAGCCCTGCTACACAGCTTTCAATCATTTCCAGAAGATGGAATTTGAGAGACACAGAAGTGAACTGCTCTAAGACATACCATGCAAATTCTCCAGCAACACAGGAACACAGCCCTGAGCTCCAATATACAGGCTGCCCAAGTTACTACAAAACCATAGACATCTCATAACTCATTACTAGACACTTCTTTGCACTCCAGAGAGAAGAAATTCAGCTCCACCCACCAGAACACTGACACAAGCTTCCCTAACCAAGAAACCTTGACAAGCCACCTGTACAACCCCACCCACAGTGATGAAACTCCACAATAAAGAGAACTCCACAAACTGCCAGAATACAGAAAGGACACCCCAAACTCAGCAATATAAACAAGATGAAGCGACAGAAGAATACCCAGCAGGTAAAGGAACAGGATAAATGCCCACCAAACCAAAAGAGGAAGAGATAGGGAATCTACCTGATAAAGAATTCCGAATAATGATAGTGAAAATGATCCAAAATCTTGAAATCAAGATGAAATCACAGATAAATAGCCTGGAGACAAGGATTGAGAAGATGCAAGAAAGGTTTAACAAGGACCTAGAAGAAATAAAAAAGAGTCAATATATAATGAATAATGCAATAAATGAGATCAAAAACACTCTGGAGGCAACAAATAGTAGAATAACAGAGGCAGAAGATAGGATTAGTGAATTAGAAGATAGAACGGTAGAAATAAATGAATCAGAGAGGAAAAAGAAAAACGAATTAAAAGAAATGAGGACAATCTCAGAGACCTCCAGGACAATAGTAAACGCTACAAC
>NW_011494906.1:557806-560835 GCF_000754665.1 Bison bison bison
AAGGGAATTCCCATAAGGATAACAGCTGATCTTTCAATAGAAATTCTTCAAGCCAGGAGGGAATGGCAAGACATACTTAATATGATGAAAGAAAATAACCTACAGCCCAGATTATTGTACCCAGCAAGGATCTCATTCAAATATGAAGGAGAAATCAAAAGCTTTACAGACAAGCAAAAGCTGAGAGAGTTCAGCACCACCAACCAGCTCTCCAACAAATACTAAAGGATCTTCTCTAGACAAGAAACACAAAAAGGGTATATAAACTCGAACCCAAAACAATAAAGTAAATGGCAACGGGATCATACTTATCAATAATTACCTTAAATGTAAATGGGTTGAATGCCCCAACCAAAAGACAAAGACTGGCTGAATGGATACAAAAACAAGACCCCTACATATGTTGTCTACAAGAGACCCACCTCAAAACAGGGGACACATACAGACTGAGAGTGAAGGGCTGGAAAAAGATTTTCCAGGCAAATAGAGACCAAAAGAAAGCAGAAGTAGCAATCCTCGTATCAGATAAAATAGACTTTAAAACAAAGGCTGTGAAAAGAGACAAAGAAGGACACTACACAATGATCAAAGGATCAATCCAAGAAGATATAACAATTATAAATACATATGCACCCAACATAGGAGCACCACAATATGTAAGACAAATGCTAACAAGTATGAAAGGGGAAATTAACAATAGCACAATAATAGTGGGAGACTTTAATACCCCACTCACACCTATGGATAGATCAACTAAACAGAAAATTAACAAGGAAATACGAACTTTAAATGATACAATAGACCAGTTAGACCTAACTGATATCTATAGGACATTTCACCCCAAAACAATGAATTTCACCTTTTTCCCAAGTGCACACGGAACCTTCTCCAGGATAGATCACATCCTGGGCCATAAATCTAGCCTTGGTAAATTCAAAAAAGTTGAAATTATTCCAAGCATCTTTTCTGACCACAATGCAGTAAGATTAGATCTCAATTACAGGAGAAAAACTATTAAAAATTCCAACATATGGAGGCTCAACAACACGCTGCTGAATAACCAACAAATCACAGAAGAAATAAAAAAAAAATCAAAATTTGCATAGAAATGAATGAAAATGAAAACACAACAACCCAAAACCTGTGGGACACTGTAAAAGCAGTCCTAAGGGGAAAGTTCATAACAATACAGGTATACCTCAAGAAACAAGAAAAAGTCAAATAAATAACCTAACTCTACACCTAAAGCAACTAGAAAAGGAAGAAATGAAGAACCCCAGGGTGAGTAGAAGGAAAGAAATCTTAAAAATTAGGGCAGAAATAAATGCAAAAGAAACAAAAGAGACCATAACAAAAATCAACAAACCAAAAGCTGGTTCTTTGAAAGGATAAATAAAATTAACAAACCATTAGCCAGACTCATCAAGAAACAAAGGGAGAAAAATCAAATCAATAAAATTAGAAATGAAAATGGAGAGATCACAACAGACAACACAGAAATACAAAGGATCATAAGAGACTACTATCAGCAATTATATGCCAATAAAATGGACAACGTGGAAGAAATGGACAAATTCTTAGAAAAGCACAACTTCCCAAAACTAAGCCAGGAAGAAACAGAAAATCTTAACAGACCCATCACAAGCACGGAAATTCAAACTGTAATCAGAAATCTTCCAGCAAACAAAAGCCCAGGTCCAGACGGCTTCACAGCTGAATTCTACCAAAAATTTAGAGAAGAGCTAACACCTATCCTACTCAAACTCTTCCAGAAAATTGTAGAGGAAGGTAAACTTCCAAACTCATTCTATGAGGCCACGATCACCCTAATACCAAAACAAGACAAAAATGCCACAAAAAAAGAAAACTAAAGGCCAATATCACTTATGAACATAGATGCAAAAATCCTTAACAAAATTCTAGCAATAGAATCCAACAACACATTAAAAAGATCATACACCATGACCAAGTGGGCTTTATCCCAGGGATGCAAGGATTCTTCAATATCTGCAAATCAATCAATGTAATATACCACATTAACAAATTGAAAAATAAAAACCATATGATTATCTCAATAGATGCAAAGAAAGCCTTTGACAAAATTCAACATCCATTTATGATAAAAACTCTCCAGAAAGCAGGAATAGAAGGAACATACCTCAACATAATAAAAGCTATATATGACAAACCCACAGCAAACATTATCCTCAATGGTGGAAAATTGAAAGCATTCCCCCTAAAGTCAGGAACAAGACAAGGGTGCCCACTTTCACCACTACTATTCAACATGGTTTTGGAAGTTTTGGCCACAGCAATCAGAGCAGAAAAAGAAATAAAAGGAATCCAAATTGGAAAAGAAGAAGTAAAATTCTCACTGTTTGCAGATTAAATAATCCTCTACATAGAAAACCATAAAGACTCCACCAGAAAATTACTAGAACTAATCAATGAATATAGTAAAGTTGCAGGATATAAAATCAACACACAGAAATCCCTTGCATTCCTATACACTAATAATGAGAAAACAGAAAGAGAAATTAAGGAAACAATTTCATTCACCATTGCAATGAAAAGAATAAAATACTTAAGAATGTATCTACCTAAAGAAACTAAAGACCTATATATAGAAAACTATAAAGCACTAGTGAAAGAAATCAAAGAGGACACTAATAGATGGAGAAATATACCATGTTCATGGATTGGAAGAATCAATATAGTGAAAATGAGTATACTACCCAAAGCAATTTATAGATTCAATGCAATCCCTATCAAGCTACCAACGGTATTCTTCACAGAGCTAGAACAAATAATTTCACAATTTGTATGGAAATACAAAAAACCTCAAATAGCCAAAGCAACCTTGAGAAAGAAGAATGGAACTGGAGGAATCAACCTGCCTGACTTCAGGCTCTACTACAAAGCCATAGTCATCAAGACAATATGGTACTGGCACAAAGACAGAAATATAGATCAATGGAACAAAATAGAAAGCCCAAAGATAAATCCACACACCTATGGACACCTTATCT
>NW_011494906.1:560935-561730 GCF_000754665.1 Bison bison bison
GGAAATAAAAGCAAAAATAAACAAATGGGACCTAATTAAAATTAAAAGCTTCTGCACAACAAAGGAAACTATAAGCAAGGTGAAAAGACAGCCTTCAGAATGGGAGAAAATAATAGCAAATGAAGCAACTGACAAACAACTAATCTCAAAAATACACAAGCAACTCCTACAGCTCAATTCCAGAAAAATAAATGACCCAATCAAAAAATGGGCCAAAGAACTAAATAGATATTTCTCCAAAGAAGATATAGAGATGGCTAACAAACACATGAAAAGATGCTTAACATCACTCATTATCAGAGAAATGCAAATCAAAACCACAATGAGGTATCATTTCACGCCAGTCAGAAGAGCTGTGATCCAAAAGTCTACAAGCAATAAATGCTGGAGAGGGTGTGGGGAAAAGGGAACCCTCTTACACTGTTGGTGGGAATGCAAACTAGTACGGCCAGTATGGAGAACACAGTGGAGATTCCTTTAAAAACTGGAAATAGAACTGCCTTATGACCCAGCAATCCCACTGCTGGGCATACACACCGAGGAAACCAGAAGGGAAAGAGACATGTGTACCCCAATGTTCATCGCAGCACTGTTTATAATAGCCAGGACATGGAAGCAACCTAGATGAATGGATAAGAAAGCTGTGGTACATATACACAATGGAGTATTACTCAGCCATTAAAAAGAATACATTTGAATCAGTTCTAATGAGGTGGATGAAACTGGAGCCTATTATACAGAGTGAAGTAAGCCAGAAGGAAAAACATAAATACAGTATACTAACGCATATATCTG
>NW_011494906.1:561830-562557 GCF_000754665.1 Bison bison bison
CCAAAGCAATTTATAGATTCAATGCAATCCCTATCAAGCTACCAACGGTATTCTTCACAGAGCTAGAACAAATAATTTCACAATTTGTATGGAAATACAAAAAACCTCAAATAGCCAAAGCAACCTTGAGAAAGAAGAATGGAACTGGAGGAATCAACCTGCCTGACTTCAGGCTCTACTACAAAGCCATAGTCATCAAGACAATATGGTACTGGCACAAAGACAGAAATATAGATCAATGGAACAAAATAGAAAGCCCAAAGATAAATCCACACACCTATGGACACCTTATCTTTGGCAAAGGAAGCAAGAATATACAATGGAGAAAAGACAATCTCTTTAACAAGTGGTGATGGGAAAACTGATCAACCACTTGTAAAAGAATGAAACTAGAACACTTTCTAACACCATACACAAAAATAAACTCAAAATGGATTAAAGATCTAAATGTAAGACCAGAAATTATAAAACTCCTAGAGGGAAACATAGGCAAAACACTCTCCGACATACATCACAGCAGGATCCTCTATGACCCACCTCCCAGAATATTGGAAATAAAAGCAAAAATAAACAAATGGGACCTAATTAAAATTAAAAGCTTCTGCACAACAAAGGAAACTATAAGCAAGGTGAAAAGACAGCCTTCAGAATGGGAGAAAATAATAGCAAATGAAGCAACTGACAAACAACTAATCTCAAAAATACACAAGCAACTCCTACAGCTCAA
>NW_011494906.1:563263-563459 GCF_000754665.1 Bison bison bison
GCCAGTCCAGGTTCGATGCATGATGCTAGATGCTTGGGGCTGGTGCACTGGGACGGCCCAGAGGGATGGTATGGGGAGGGAGGAGGGAGGAGGGTTCGGGATGGGGAACACATGTATACCTGTGGCAGATTCATTTTGATATTTGGCAAAACTAATAAATTATGTAAAGTTTAAAAATAAAATAAAATTAGAGAGA
>NW_011494906.1:563559-579448 GCF_000754665.1 Bison bison bison
ATGGAATTTAAAAAGATGGTAACAATAACCCGGTGTACGAGACAGCAAAAGAGACACTGATGTATAGAACAGTCTTATGGACTCTGTGGGAGAGGGAGAGGGTGGGAAGATTTGGGAGAATGGCATTGAAACATGTATAATATCATATATGAAAAGAGTCGCCAGTCCAGGTTCGATGCACGATACTGGATGCTTGGGGCTAGAGCACTGGGACGACCCAGAGGGATGGTACGGGGAGGGGGAAGGGTTTAGGATGGGGAACACGTGTATACCTGTGGTGGATTCATGTTGATATATGGCAAAACCAATACAATATTGTAAAGTTAAAAAATAAAATAATAATAAATAAAAACTATAAAACATTAATGGAGGAAATTAAAGATGTTATAAAGAAAAAAAAGAAGTGAACTGTTCTATGATGTTTTTTCTTCTGGGAAGAACAGAAAACAAGTACTTCTTGTATAGTACTGAATTTAGGTTAAAATCATTTTTTAAAATGTAATCCTTTGTTTTTAATTAAAGCAAAGAAGAATGTGTGCAATTGCTACCTTTTGGTAACCAATATTGTGCTTCAGTTTAAATCACACCAAGAATTCATAATAATATTAGATTCCTTGAAATATATATACAAGAGAAAGGCAACTGTAAGCTCTATCAGGATCCATTTTCTCAGATTTCTTTATTCATTTACAGAATATATTAGAAAACCTTTTATGTGCTAGCAATTAGAATCTTCATTATTTATTATATAATTATGAATTTGGCCTCTTTATACCTGGTGTGTATGTTTGTGGTAGTCATTCAGTCATGTCTGCTTCTTTGCAACCCCATGGACTGTAGCTTGCCAGGCTCCTCTGTCCATTGAATTCTCTAGGCAAGAATACTGGAGTGGGTACCCATTCCATTCTCCAGGGGATCTTCCTGACCCAGGGATCGAACCTGGGTCTCCCCCATTGCAAACAGATTCTTTACCATCTGAGCTACCAGGGAAGCTTGGTAAAACTCCTCAATATTCATACTTCATTCTCACATACTCCAGGTTTCTTATACTTGCAGCTTGCATGCCATAACTTTCTAAGCCTTTATACTTTTAACTGAAATGCTCAGTGAGATTATTGCAGATTCATATGCAGTTGTTGTTGTTTTGTTTAGTGACCAAGTCATGTCCAATCTTTGCGACCCCATGGACTGCAACCCGCCAGGTCCCCCAGTCCCTCACCATCTCCCAGAGTTTGCCCAAGTTCATGTCCATTGAATCGGTGATGTCATCCAACCATCACATCTTCTGCCATCCTCTTGCCCTTTTGTTTTCAATCTTTCCCAGCATCAGAGTCTTTTTCAGTGAGTCAGCTCGTCATATCAGGTGGCCAAGGTATTGGAGCTTCAGCTTCAGCATCAGTCCTTCCAATGAGTACTCAGGGTTGACTTCCCTTAAGATTGACTTATTTGATCTCCTTGCTGTCCAAGGGACTCTCAAGAGTCTTCTCCAGCACCACAGTTCGAAAGCATCAGTTCTTTGGTGTTCAGCCTTCTTTATGGTGCAACTCTCCCATCCGTACATGACTACTGGAAAGACAATAGCTTTCACTATATGGATCTTTGTCAACAAAGTGATGTCTTTGTTTTTTAATATGCTGTTGAAGTTTGTCATAGCCTTTCTTCTAAGAAGCAAGTGTCTTCTAATTTCATGGCTGAAGTCACCATCCACAGTGATTTTGGAGCACAAGAATCTGTCACTGCTTCCACTTTTTTCCCTTCTATTTGCCATGAGGTAATGATGGGACTGGATGCCATAATCTTGGTTTTTTTAATGTTGAGTTTTAAGCCAACTTTTTAACTCTTCTCTTTCACCCTCATCAAGAGGTTCTTTAGTTCCTCTTCACTTTCTGCCAGAAGAGTGGTATCATTTGCATATCTGAGGTTGTAGATATTTCTCCCACCAATCTTGATTGCAGCTTTTAACTCATCCAGCCCAGCATTTCACATGATGTACTCTGCATAAACTTAAATAAACAGGGTGACAATATACAGCCTTATCGTACTCCTTTCCCAATTTTGAACCAGTCAGTTGTTCCATGTAAGGTTCGAACTGTTGCTTTTTGACCCACATACAGGTTTCTCAGGAGGCAGGTAAGGTGGTGTGGTATTCCTATCTCTTGAAGAATTTTACACAGTTTGTTGTGACCCACACAGTCAAAGCCTTTTGCATAGTCAATGAAACAGAAGTAGATGTTTTTCTGGAAATCCCTTGCTTTCTCTATGATCCAACAAATGTTGGCAATTTGATCTCTGGTTCCTATGCCTTTTCTAAACCCAGCTTGTAAATCTGAAAGTTCTCGATTCAAGTCTAGCATGAAGTCTAGCATGAAGGATTTGAGCATAACCTTACTAGAATGGGAAGTTAACACAGTTATCTGATAGTTTGAACATTCTTTTTTTATATATAAATTTATTTATTTTAATTGGAGGCTAATTACTTTACAATATTGTATTGGTTTTGCCATATATCAACATGAATCTGCCACAGGTATACACATGTTCCCCATCCTGAACCCTCCTCCCTCTTCCCTCCCCATTACCATCCCTCTGGGTCAACCCAGTGCACCAGCTCTGAGCATCCTGTATCATGCATCGAACCTGAACTGGCGTCCTTTAGCACTACACTTCTTTGGAATTGGGATGGAAACTCAAATGCAGTATCTAGATATAATATAAGGAGAAACTGCCTAGGTTTCATCCAATTTCTTCAAATAGTTATATTTGAAAAACTATAATATAATGTCACAACTAAGATATTGATACTGATATAATCTACAGAACTTATTCAGAATTCCTCAGTAAATTCATTGTAATGTGTGTGTGTGTGTGTGTGTGTGTGTGTATGTATTTAGTACTGCCTATAAAGAAGACTGAGTGCTGAAGAGCTGATGCTTTTGAATTGTGGTGCTGGAGAAGACTCTTGAGAGTCCCTTAGACTACAAGGAATCAAACCAGTCAATTCTAAAGGTAATCAACCCTGAATATTCATTGGAAGGACTGTTGATGAAGCTTAAGCTCCACTACTTTGGCCACCTGATGTAAAGAGCTGACTCACGGAAAAGACCGGATGCTAGGAAAGATTGAAAGCAAAAAGAGAAGGGGGTGACAGAGGATGAGATGGTTAGACAACATCACTGACTCAATGGACATAAGTTTGAGCAAACTCTGGGAGATAGTGGAGAACAGAGAAGCCTAACTTGCTGCTGTCCATGGGGTTGCAAAAAGTCAGACACAATTTAGTGACTGAACAAGTCTTCAGTCCTATCGGGTAACTGTGCCAGATAGACTATTCTTGGTTGGCAGTATTTTTCTTTCAGGGCTCGGAATGTATTATGACTCTGTTTCCTGGCGTATAGGGTTTCTGCTGAGATATTCACTCATCAGATCATTGGGTTTCCGTTGTAATTTGCAGGCTTCTTTTCTGTTGCTGCTTTTGAGAGTCACTCTTTGTTTTTTATTTTTGGCAGTTTTATTGCAAGGCGTCTTATAGAGGATCTCTTTACATTGAGTTTGCTTAGTAACTTTTGAGTTCATGAACTTGGATATCCAAATCCTTCCTCAAATTGGGGAAGTTATCAGCCATTATCTGATTAAGTAAGCTATCTTTCCCTGTTCTCCTCTATTCTCCTGGAACACCAGTAATTGTCAAGTTGTTTCTTGTGAAAGTATGCCATATATCATGTAAGTTTTCTTCACTCTTTTTCCTTTGTTCTCCTCTGATTGGGTAATTTCAAAGTTCCTGTCTTCTAGCCCATAAACCCTTCCTTCTGCCTGATCCATTCTTCTGTCGGTACTCTTTACAGCATTTTTAATTTCATTCATTGTATTTCTCAGCCTCAGAATCTGTATGGTTCTGTGTGTGTGTGTGTGATTTCTGTCTCATTTTTAAGCTTCTCATTTTGTTTGTGGGTTATTTTCCTGATTTTAATGAATTGTCCTTATGTGTCTTCTTATAGCTGATTTACTTCTTAATAAAAAGCTATTTAGAATTCTTTTTTGCTAAATTGCAGATCTTTACATCTTTGGGGTTGGTGACTGTAAAATTATAGTGGTATTTTGATGATGGTGTCATGTTTCTTTGACTTTTAATGTTTCTTGAACTCTTGTAGTTCTGTATTTGCATTTGAAGTCACATCCTTCAGTGTTTACTGTCTACCTTTGGGAGAGAAATACCTCCTGTCAGCCCTGCTAGTGATTCTGAGGCTTTCTCAGATCTTTTCATACACCTGATCCACGCTTCTTGTTCTCTCATAAGAGAAGAATTCTTAAGCTGCTACGCCTTCTCTTTATCCTGCAATACATCCTGCTGACAGCCTCCATCTTGCTTTCCCATAGGTGACACTAAAGCTCAAGTTTGTGATCTCTCTCTGGTCTGAAATTTTGGGCTGGCTTTCTGGGCATGCCCACTAAATGTCTGCCAAAGCTTGCTCTTGCCTCTGCTGTCAGGAGCACACACAGGGAATCAGTCACAGGATGAGGAGTGTGTAGTTAGGGAGCAAAGTGCATGAGGGTTCCTGTGGACCGGTTAGGAGAATCTATAGGTGACTCATTCCCTGCAGCTTGTGGGTACATTTCCTGATGAAGTCTGAAATACAATTAGTAGGATCTGCATCCCCTTTTTTAAACTTTATTTTTATTTATCATTTATTTATTTTACAAGTTGAGGTACATGGGACTTCCTTGGTGGTCCAGTGGTTAAGAATTTGTCTGCCAATGTAGGGGACACAAGTTCAGTTCCTGGTCTGGGAACTAAGATCCCACGTACCTCAGAGAAACTAAGCCCACAAGCCACGACTACTGAGCCTGAGCTCTACAGCCCCCACTCCACAAGAGAAGCCACCACAATGAGAAGGCCGCATATCACAACTGAAGAGCCATGCCCACACCCCATTCAATGAGAAACCCGTGCACTGCAACTGGAAAGCAACCCCCACGCCCCACTCACCCCAACTAGAGAAAGTCCTTGTGCAGCATCGCAAACAGCACAGCCAAAAGCAAAAACAAATAAAAATTCAAAAACTGAGATATAGTTATATACAACATTATATAAGTTTCAGATGTACACATAGTGACTCACGATTTTTAAAGATCATATTCCCTTTGTAGTTTTTATAAAACACTGGCTATATTCTCTGTGTTGTATTATATGTTTGTTGTTGTTGTTCAGTTGCTAAGTCGTATCCAACTCCTTGCGACCCTGTGGACTGAAGCACACCAGGATCCTCTGTCCTCCACTCTGCCCTCCAATCTCCTGAAGTTTGTCATAGCTTTCCTTCCACGGAGCAAGAGTCTTTTAAAGGGACTGAAGACTAGCCCAGAGAAATAAAGCTGAAAGAGTTCATCACCACAAGCCTGTCTTACAAGAAATGCTGAATGAAGTTCTTCCAGCTGAAGTGAAAGGACTAACTGGTGACATGACCACCAAAAAAATATGAAAATATTCAACACGCTGGTGTGGGTAAGTATATAGTCCAATTCCGAATACTCTAATGCTGTAATATGATGGTGTGTTAACCACTTAATTCAGATTTAAAGGCAAAAGACAGAATATTAAAAATAATAATACTTACAATGATACATTAATGATGACAAAAGAGTAAATTGTGATATCAAGCACATAATACAGGAAGTAAAAGGATAGTTTTTTGTATGCAATCAAAGTTAAGTTTCTATCAGCATGAAGCAGACTGTGTATCTATGCTGCTAAGTCACTTCAGTTGTGTCCGACTATGTGTGACCTCATAGACGGCAGCCCTCCAGGCTCCGCCATCCCTGGGATTCTCCAGGCAAGAACACTGGAGTGGGTTGTCATTTCCTTCTCCAATGCATGAAAGTGAAAGTGAAGTTGCTCAGTCGTGTCTGGCCCTCAGCAACCCCATGGACTGCAGCCTACCAAGCTCCTCCATCCATGGGATTTTCCAGGCAGGAGTACTGGAGTGGGGTGCCATCGCCTTCTCCGTGTGTATCTGTAAGTAGTTTAATAGAAGCCCCACAGTGTGTGCTGCATGCTAAGTTGCTTCAGTCATGTCTATCTCTTTGCAGCCCTGTGAACTGTAGCCCACCAAGCTCCTCTGTCCATGGGATTCTCCAGGCAAGAATGCTGGAGTGGGTTGCCATTTCCTCCTCCAGAGTCTCTTCCCGACCCAGGGAATGAACCTGCTGCTCCTGCATTGCAGGCGGTTCTCTACTGCTGAGCAACCAGGGAAGCCCTAACTCCTGGGGTAACATAAAGCAAATACTACAGTAGATTCACGAAAGATAAGGAGAAGGATATCAAAGCTTGCCACTATGGAAAATCACCAATTCACAAAAGAAAGCAGAGAGGAGGAAAGGAACAAGAGACTACAAAAAGTGAGACTAGGGTGGCATTAGTAAGTCTTCAACTATGAATAATTGCTCTGTATGTAAATGGATTAATTCCCCAATCAAAAAATCATACAGTGATCACATGAAATGGCCAACACAAGGGGTGGAGATCAACAGCATGTTCCAAAGTACTGAATCAGTCAAATGTAGAAAGAAAGACATGATTGAGTGACTGAAAAACAAGAAAGAAAGGAGCATCTGACTATTTAGACTCCTAGGAGGGGAAACCTCTGTATGGTCTCCTAAATACAATAAGATGCTAATAGGGCAAACCATGGGTTTCCCTGGTGGCTCAGATGGTAAAGAATCCACCTACAATGTGGGAGACCTGGGTTCAATCCCTGGGTTGGGAAGATCCCCTGGAGGAGGGCAAGGCAACCCACTCCCGTATTCTTACCTGGAGAATCCCCAAAGACAGAGGAGCCTGGCCGACTACAGTCCATGGGGTCACAAAGAGTCAGACATGACTGAGTGACTAAGCACAGCACAGCAGAGGGCAAATCAGTATCTTTAATAATGTTAACAAACTAGTTCTGCATAATCATAAGTACAGGACACCAGCCAAAGAGCATTCTAAAAGAACATCACTAGGGTCAGATCCAGGCTATAAGATCTGAAAATCTTTTCAATGTAACAAATAAAGTGAAACTACAAACAAGAAAAGATGCTAAGCCTAATGACCAGTGGCTTAGAGCCAAATCACCTTGGAAGTCCCTCTCTCCAACCAAAAAATCAGTCCATCTATTATCCAAATTATTTAACCTCAGCTGGTTTGAGGATTTGTGATCAAAACTGCCAGTTATCCCCCAATATTCATTTTGTCCATAATACAGAATCTTGGCCTCCCAGAAGAAAGGCTGCATTTCACATTCTCTCTGGCAGAGAAGTGTAGCCATATGAAATCCTTAGCAGCAGTGTTTTCTATACAATGGGATGTGAGGAGTAATGTGCACACATGAATAGATGCTCAACATCGCTAATTATTAGAGAAAAGCAAATTGAAATGACAGTGATGTACCACCTCATGCTGGTCAGAATGGCCATCATTAAAAACTCTACAGATAAATTCAGGAGAGGGTGTAGAGAAAAAGGAACCTTCTTACACTGTGGGTGGGAATGTCTACATTGGGGCAGCCACTGTGGAAAATAATATTGAGGTTCCTCAGAAAATTAAATATAGAATTGTCACATGATCTAGCAGTTGCAGTCCTGGCCATGTATTTTATTTTTATAAAAAATTAAAATTAAAATAAGGAAGTAATGTGCACCACCTCTAGGTTATCTTTAAAGAGATGTGCCCTTTCCCTAGGAGAAGGAAATGGCACCCCACTCCAGTACTCTTGCCTGGAAAATCCCATGGATGGAGGAACCTGGTAGGCTGCAGTCCATGGGGTCGCTAAGAGTTGGACACAACTGAGCAACTTCACTTTCACTTTACACTTTCATGCACTGGAGAAGGAAATGGCAACCCACTCCAGTGTTCTTGCCTGGAGAATCCCAGGGACAGGGGAGCCGGGTGGGCTGCCGTCTATGGAGTTGCACAGAGTCGGACACGACTGAAGTGACTTAGCAGCAGCAGCAGCAGCAGCCCTTTCCCTTCACTTTTGAACCCAGGAAGCCTATGTTCAGGGAAAGATTGAGGACATGAGGAGAAGGGGACAACAAAAGATGAGATGGTTGAATGGCATCACCAACTCAATGGACATGAGTCTGAGCAAACTCCGGGAGATAGTGAAGGACAGGGAAGCCTGGCATGCTGCAGTCCATAGGGTCACAATGAGTCAGACACAACTGAGTGACTGAACAACAAAAGGCCTACCTTCCAAAAAGAGCAAACAAAAACCTAAGTTGTTTTTTATTTATTTTATTGATGTATAGTTGATTTACAGTGTTGTGTTAGTTTCTGCTATACAGCAGTGATTCAGTTATACATACATGTGCATCTTTTTCCGTGTTCCTTTCCATTATGGCTTATAACAGGACACTGAATACAGTTTCCTGGGCTACACAGCAGGACCTTGTTGTTTATCATTCTATATATACAATAGTTTGGGCTTCCAAGGTGGCTCAGTGGTAAAGCATCCACCTGCCAATGCAGGAGACCCAGGAGGTGCAAGTTTGATCCCTGGGTCAGGAAGATCCCATGGAGGAGGAAATGGCAATCCATTCCAGTATTCCTGCCAGAATAATCCCATGGACAGACGAGGCTGGCAGGCTACAGTCCATAGGGTGGCAAAGAGTCAGACACAGCACACACGCATCCAATGGTTTGCATCTGCTAATCCCAAACTCCCAGTCCATCCCTCACCCACCTCCCACCCCTGCTGGCAACCACAAGTCTGTTCTGTATGTCTGTGAGTCTAAAAACCTCTTAATCATCGTTATTATATGTGTTATATTGCTAGTGGTCCCTGCTTGCTCCTCCGCCATCTAGGATGTTGTCTTCATCATCATGATCTGAAATGATTCCCTCTCCTGTCTGCATTCTACCCACCTGGAAGGGAAGAGCCACGATTTTAAAAGCTGCATTCTCATCCAATGGAGAAAGAAATGGCAACCCACTCCAGTACTCTTGCCTGGAAAATTCCATGGACAGAGGAGCCTTGTAGGCTACAGTCCATGGGGTCACAAAGAGTTGGACATGACTGAGTGGCTTCAATTCACTTCCTTCTCTTCTCATCCAAAACTCTTAACACTGTACTCCACTGCCCTCTAGCTGTATTTGACGTAATCACTGAGTCACTTTACTGATGGCTGGAGGCAGGGTGTGGAAAGGGCCACTTGAACTCCACGGGTCAGTGTGGAACAAGAACAATATACAAATAGGAGTCTTCTCAGAACCTAGGATAGGAGAAATCCTGATTATTCCCTCTACCACCTGGCTCCGGACTCTAACCACACCTTTAGTGAAAAAGACTGAAAGTCTATGTCATTGGAGTACAGAATAACCATAATTCCTCACCTAAATTTCTGATTACATCACCTGCATTGTACACAGATTGATGGAGCACCCACAGAGTGCCAGGCAGAGTCTGTCTCTTGTGACCAAGGCAAGCAAGATCTTTGCTCTCATAGATTTGTGTTCTTTTTTTTTGAAAAACATTGTTATTTATTCTTCTTGTTGTTATTTTATTTATTTTTATGTTTTGGCCATGCCCACGGGAAGTTGATTTCCCTGATAGCTCAGTTGGTAAAGAATCCGCCTGCAGTCTGCAGCACACTTGGGAATCCTTCGACTCCACAGTACGTAACACATAAAAGGATTACTATTGTTATCTTCAGTTATCTCAAATCTCAAGGATTGTAATAAATAAAAGCTCAGGAATAATGAAATAATAAATTTTCATTTAGAAGAAGTAGCAATCTGGAAAAAAAAAAAAAAAGAATCCACCTGCAATGCAGGAGACCTGGCTTGATTCCTGGGTCAGGAGGATTCTCTGGAGAAGGGAAAGGCTACCCACTCCAGTATTCTGGCCTGGAGAATTCCATGGACTGTATAGTCCATGAGGTCGCAAAGAGTCGGAAATGACTGAGCAACTTTCACTTTTTGGGGGGCTTCCCTTCAATACTTTCGCCACCTGATGAGAAGAACTGACTCATAGGAAAAGACCCTGATGCTGGGAAAGATTAAAGGCAGGAGAAGGGGAAGACAGAGGATGAGATGGTTGGATGGCATCACCAACTCAAGGGACATGGGTTTGAGCAAGCTCCAGGAGCTGGTGATGGACAGGGAAGCCTGGTGTGTTGCAGTCCATAGGGTTGCAAAGAGTCAGACACAACTGAGCAACTAAACTGAACTGAACTGAAGGTGTGGAACTGTGTAGACTTGGTTTTAATACTAGCTTACTGTCTGTATTTACTTAAGAAACATTTTAACTTCTCCAAGCCCTATTTCATCTAGAAAAACAAAAGGAGGAGGGGATAATGCCATCTAACTGAAAACCCTGCTGAGGCACTTGATGTCAGTCTAATTGGTGATTTGGG
Organism: Bison bison bison; assembly: GCF_000754665.1. Taxonomy (NCBI): domain Eukaryota; kingdom Metazoa; phylum Chordata; class Mammalia; order Artiodactyla; family Bovidae; genus Bison; species Bison bison. The sequence continues at coordinate 573,949 of NW_011494906.1, forward strand.
AACATAAACATTAGTTTTAAGATATTTGGGTTTATTATCATAAATTAGCAAACAAATCCACTTTTAATTGTAAAGGTAATTCGATTTTTTCTGTGTCTTATATATTCAACTTGGAGACTATGGTAGACAGCCTCTAAGATGTCTTCAATGATTTTTCATTTCTATTACTATAATCCTCCCCCTTAAGTGTGGGCTGCACTTATTGACTTGCTTCTGACAAATAAAAAAACAGCAGGGGCTTCCCTGATGACTCAGTGGTAAAGAATCCACCTGCCAATGCAGGAGACATGGGTTCGATCCCTGGTCTGGGAATATCCCACATGCCTCAGATCAGCTAAGTCCACATGCCGCAACGATTGAGCCTAGGAGCTCAGAGCCAAGAGCCAAGGAGCTACAATTACTCAGCCTACGTCCCACAGCTACTGAAGCCCGAACGCTCTAGAGCCTGTGCTCTGAAAAAAGAGAAGCCACCACAGTGAGAAGCCCACACCCCACAGCTAGAGAGCAGCCCCCACTTGCCACAATTAAAGGAAAGCCCATGCAGCAACAAAGACCCAGCGAAGCCAAGAATAAATAAATAAGTAAATAAAATTATTTATTAATTTTAATAAATTATAAATAAAAAAGTAAAACAGTAAAAGTGATAAGCTACCTCTTCCAAGATTAGGTGATAAAGGACTGTGGCTTTCATCTGAGTCTCTTTCTCTCTGTCTCTCATCACTCACTGTGGAGGAAGTCAGTTGCCATGCCATGAAAGCACTATGTGCAGGGTCTATCATGGGACAGAGGCTTGACAACAACCACGTAGAATCCGATTCCCTTCTGCCAGTAGCGCCTTCAGATGAGACTCTAGCCTTAGCATAAGACACCTCAAGCCAGAGGCATCCAGTTAAGCCAGAATCCTGACCCAGAGAAACTGTGAGCTAATAAATATGTGTTTTAATCATAATTCGAAAAGGTACATGCACCCCAATATTCATTGCAGCACTATTTATAACAGCCAGGACACAGAGGCAACCTAAGTGTCCATCAACAGAGGAATGGGAAAGAAGATGTGGTACACGTACGGAACAGAATATTACTCAGCCATAAAAAATGATGAAATAATGCCATCTGTAGCGACATGGATGGACCTAGAGGTTGTCATACTGAGTGAAAGAAGTCAGATAGAGAAAGACAAATATCATATGATATGACTTACATGTGGAATCTTAAAAATAAGGAGGGTAAAAGTGAATTTATCTAAAAAGCAGAAATAGAGTTATATAAGCTTGAAGAGGTTCCCAGAGGGTAAGTGGGGGAGGGATAAAGTGGGATGTCAGGGTAGACATATGCACACTGCTGCTGCTGCTTTTGTTAAGTCGCTTCAGTCAAGTCCGACTCTGTGCGACCCCATAGACGGCAGCCCACCAGGGTCCCCCGTCCCTGGGATTCTCCAGGCAAGAACACTGGAGTGGGTTGCCATTTCCTTCTCCAATGCATGAAAGTGAAAAGAGAAAGTGAAGTCGTTCAGTCGTGTCCAACTCAGAGACCCCATGGACTGCAGCCCACCAGGCTCCTCCGTCCATGGGATTTTTCCAGGCAAGAGTACTGGAGTGGGTTGATACACACTGCTATATATTAAATAGATAACTAATAAGGACCTGCTATATAGCACAGGGAACTCCATGTCGTACTCTGTAATGGCTTATTTGAGTCTTAAAAAGAATGGATATATGTGTATGTATGAGCCAGAACCTCAGATGAAAGATCCAGGTTCGATCCGAGTTGGGAAGACCACCCAGAGAAGGGAATGGTTACCCATTACTCTTGCCTGGAGAATCCCATGGACAGAGGAGTCTGACAAGCTATTTGCAACAAATTTACCCCCAGTGTCATGACTTAAAACACACATTTGTTTATTTAAGGTTTTTATTAGAGTATAGTTGATTTACAATGTTGTGTTAGCTTTGGGTGTACAGCAAAACGCATCATTTATACATATACATGTATGCTTAGTCACTCAGTCACCTCCAGCTCTTTGTGACCCCATGGACTGAAGCATGCCAGGCTTCCCTGTCCCGCAAAACTACTGAAGCCGGCATGCCCTACAGCCCGCAAGCTGCAACAAGAGAAACCACCGCAATGCGGAGCCCATGCACTGCAACCAGAGAGTCGCCCACACTCTCCACAAATAGAGAAAGCCCACATGCAGCAACAAAGACCCAGCGCAGCCAGAAATAAAACAAATAAATTTTTAAAAAGACGAGAAAACATATTTTTTTTAAAGAGTAAATATTACTTTATATGACTAAAGATGTGATTAAGTTAAGGATTTTGAGAGGAAGGGCTCATCTGGATTATCCAGGTGGGTCCTAAATTTATTGACAAGTGTCCTTAAAAGAGTGAGAGGGAGGGAAATTCCACTGGCAGACAAGGAGGAAGCAGAAATCGGACTGAGGCACCCACAAGTGAAAGAACGCCAGGAGGCTCCGAAAGCTGGAAGAGGCAAAGCATTCGTTTTCCCGCACAGCCTCTGGGGGCCGTGTGGTCCTGCCAAAACTTCGATTTCATACTTCTGGCCTCCAAAACTGTCGGAGAATAAACTTCTACAGATGATTATCATACGGAGATTATTACACTAAGTGAAGGAAGTCAGAAAGGAAAAGACAAATACCATATGATATCACTTATTTGTGGAATCTAAAATATGATACAAATGAACTTATCTATGAAACAGAAATAGACTCACAGACAGAGAGCAGACTTGTGGTTGCCAGGGAAAGAGGGTTGGACTGGGAGTTTGGGATCAGCAGGTACAAACTATTGTATATAGAGGGATAAATAAGTCCTACGGTATAGCACAGGGAGCTATATTCAATATAATAGGATAAACCATAATGGAAAAGAATATGAAAAGGAATATACTTATGAATATATATAATATATATATATAGTTGTTGTTTAGTTGCTAAGTCATGTCTGATTCTTTTGAAACCCCGTGGACTTGCAAATCCCCTGGACAGAGGAGCCTTGGGGGCAATAGTCCATGAGATAGCAAACAGATGAACACAACTAAACACATACACACACACACACACACACACACACACACACACACTTCCCTGATAGCTCAGCTGGTAAAGAATCCACCTGCAATGCAGGAGACCCCAGTTAAATTCCTGTGTTGGGAAGATTCCCTGGAGAAGTGATAGGCTACCCACTCTAGTATTCTTTGGCTTCCCTAGTGGCTCAGATGGTAAAGAATCTGCCTGTAACATGGGAGACCCAGGTTCAATCCCTGGGTTGGGAAGATCCCCTGGAGAAGGAAATAGCAACCCACTCCAGTTTTCTTTTCTTGCCTGAAGAATTCCACGAACAGAGGACCTTGGAGGACTATAGTCTATGGGGTCGCAAAGAGTCAGACACGACTAAGCGACTAACACACACAAACAGACTGTAGCCCGCCATGTTCCATGGGATTTCCCAGGCAAGAATCTGCCTCTCTACGTGCACACACAGCGGAAAGGCCATGTGAGCCCACAAGGAGGACACAGCTGTCAACAAGACAAGAACAAACTCTTGTCAGACACCAAATCTCTTAGCACCTTGTCCTTGGACTTCCCAGCCCCCAGAACTTGGAGAAATAAATTTCTCTTGTTTAAATGACCCCATTCAGGGAATTCCCTGGTAGTCCAGTAGTTAGGACTCTGTGCCTCCATAGCAAGGGGCCCAGGTTCAATCCCAGGTCAGATAACTAAGATCCCACAAGCCAAAAAAGGAAAAAAGAAATAAAATTTAAATGATGCAGCCTATGGTATTTTGTTACGCAGTCCACACAAGCTAAGACACTGCGTAAGACACTGAGAATGGACATGAACTCTTACACTCCCCCCCTCTGCATCTGTGCTCTTGTAATGTGACGTGGCCCTCCCATCAAGAATTGGCTTGATGGCTGAGTAATACTCCATTGTGTATATGGACCACAGCTTTCTTATCCATTCATCTGCTGATGGACATCTAGGTTGCTTCCATGTCCTGGCTATTGTAAACAGTGCTGTGATGAACATTGGGGTACACATGTCTCTTTCGATTCTGGTTTCCTCAGTGTGTATGCCCAGCAGTGGGATTGCTGGGTCATATGACAGTTCTATTTCCAGTTTTTTAAGGAATCTCCACTCTGTTCTCCATAGTGGCTGTACTAGTTTGCATTCCCACCAACAGTGTAAGAGGGTTCCCTTTTCTCCACACCCTCTCCAGCGTTTATTGCTTGTAGACTTTTGGATAGCAGCCATTCTGACTGGTGTGAAATGGTACCTCATTGTGGTTTTGATTTGCATTTCTCTGATAATGAGTGATGTTGAGCATCTTTTCATGTGTTTGTTAGCCATCTCTATATCTTCTTTGGAGAAATGTCTGTTTAGTTCTTTGGCCCATTTTTTGATTGGGTCATTTATTTTTCTGGAATTGAGCTGCAGGAGTTGCTTGTATATTTTTGAGATTAATCCTTTGTCAGTTGCTTCATTTGCTATTATTTTCTCCCATTCTGAAGGCTGTCTTTTCACCTTGCTTATAGTTTCCTTTGTTGTGCAGAAGCTTTTAATTTTAATTAGGTCCCATTTGTTTATTTTTGCTTTTATTTCCAGTATTCTGGGAGGTGGGTCATAGAGGATCCTGCTGTAGTTTATGTCGGAGAGTGTTTTGCCTATGTTTCCCTCTAGGAATTTTATAGTTTCTGGTCTTACATTTAGATCTTTAATCCATGTTGAGTGTATTTTTGTGTATGGTGTTAGAACGTGTTCTAGTTTCATTCTTTTACAAGTGGTTGACCAGTTTTCCCAGAACCACTTGTTAAAGAGATTGTCTTTTCTCCATTGTATATTCTTGCCTCCTTTGTTGAAGATAAGGTGCCCATCAGTTCAGTTCAGTTCAGTCGCTCAGTCGTGTCTGATTCTTTGCGACCCCATGAATCGCAGCACGCCAGGCCTCCCTGTCCATCACCAACTCCTGGAGTTCACTCATACTCACGTCCATCGAGTCAGTGATGCCATCCAGCCATCTCATCCTCTGTCGTCCCCTTCTCCTCCTGCCCCTAATCCCTCCCAACATCAGAGTCTTTTCCATTGAGTCAACTCTTCGCATGAGGGGGCCAAAGTACTGGAGTTTCAGCTTTAGCATCATTCCTTCCAAAGAAATCCCAGGGCTGATCTCCTTCAGAATGGACTGGTTGAATCTCCTTGCAGTCCAAGGGACTCTCAAGAGTCTTCTCCAACACCACAGTTCAAAAGCATCAATTCTTCGGCACTCAGCTTTCTTCACAGTCCAACTCTCACATCCATACATGACCACTGGAAAAACCATAGCCTTGACTAGATGGACCTTTGTTGGCAAAGTAATGTCTCTGCTTTTCAATATGCTATCTAGGGTGATTATAACTTTTCTTCCAAGGAGTAAGCATCTTTTAATTTCATGGCTGCAGTCACCATCTGCAGTGATCTTGGAGCCCAAAAAAATAAAGTCT
>NW_011494906.1:579548-584428 GCF_000754665.1 Bison bison bison
GCATATCTGAGGTTATTGATATTTCCCCCGGCAATCTTGATTCCAGCTTGTGCTTCTTCCAGTCCAGCGTTTCTCATGATGTACTCTGCATAGAAGTTAAATAAGCAGGGTGATAATATACAGCCTTGATGTACTCCTTTTCCTATTTGGAACCAGTCTGTTGTTACATGTCCAGTTCTAACTGTTGCTTCCTGACCTGCATACAAATTTCTCAAGAGGCAGGTCAGGTGGTCTGGTATTCCCATCTCTTTCAGAATTTTCCACAGTTTAATGTGATCCACACAGTCAAAGGCTTTGGCATAGTCAATAAAGCAGAAATAGATGTTTTTCTGGAACTCTCTTGCTTTTTCGATGATCCAGCGGATGTTGGCAATTTGGTCTCTGGTGTCCATAGGTGCGTGAATTTATCTCTGGGCTTTCTATTTTGTTCCATTGATCTATATTTCTGTCTTTGTGCCAGTACCATACTGTCTTGATGACTGTGGCTTTGTAGTAGAGCCTGAAGTCAGGCAGCTTAATTCCTCCAGTTCCATTCTTCTTTCTCAAGATTGCTTTGGCTATTCAAGGTTTTTTGTATTTCCATTACACAGAGTGAAGTAAACCAGAAAGAAAAACACCAATACAGTATACTAATGCATATATATGGAATTTAGAAAGATGTAATGATAACCCTATATGCAAGACAGAAAAAGAAACACAGATGCATAGAACAGTCTTTTGGACTCTGGGAGAAGGCGAGGGTGGAATGATCTGAGAGAATAGCATTGAAACATGTATATTATCATATGTAAAACAGATTACCAGTCCAGGTTCGATGCATGAGACAGGTGCTCAGGGCTGGTGCACTGGGATGACCCAGAGGGATGGGATGGGGAGGGAGGTGGGAGGGGGGTTCATGATGGGGAACACATGTACACCCATGGCTGATTCATATCAAAAACCACTATAATATTGTAAAGTAATTAGCCTCCAACTAAAATAAAATTAAAAAAAAAAAGAATTGGCTTGAATCCACCCCTTGGCTGTGACTTGCTTTGTGAAGAAGATATTACCAATCATGACACAAGCAAAAGTTTGAAAGGTACTCATTCATAGGACTTTCCTCTCTTGCTGATATTTGGCAGCCCAGCTAGCTTGCTTCCTTTAAGAGTGAGAGGCCATAGGAGCAGAAGTGAACCAAACCAGCTGAGGAACCTCCCATTAGACCAACAGGCCTGCCAACTGACCCACCAGTTGACCATATACATATGAGCAAGCCAGGCAGAGATCAGATTAGAAGGACCCACAAACTCATGAGTCAAATAAATGACTATGTTTTAAACCACTACAATTTGGAGATCTCATCCAGTAATAGTAACTGATACAGTCCTAAGGTCACCTCCATTCTATAATAAATGTGGAATTCACTGCGGGTCAAGCTTTGAGTTCAGGGAGAGGATATTATCATGGACCACTTCCTGATTTTTTCCTCCTTTCCAGGGGGAATAATAGATCTTCATAGTCTTGCTTCAAATGGACCTATTGCCAAGAAGACCTTTGGTCTGCTCTGCCATCCCTCTCTGGATGACCTTGGCCACACCCCCTCTCTCCTGGTCTTGGTTCCCTCACCTCACAGCTAGGAAAATGGATTTAACAAGAGGCTTCCCAGGTGGTGCTAGTGGTAAAGGACCTGCCTGCCAATGCAGGTTAGACAGGGTTCAATCCCTGGTTTGGGAAGATCCCCTGGAGGAGAGCATTGCAACCCACTCCAGTATTCTTGCCTGGAGGAGCCCATGGACAGAGAAGCCTGGCAGGCTGCAGTCCATAGCATCACGCAGAGTCAGACACGACTGAAGCAACTTAACAAGTGGTTCTCAAACATGGATTCAAGACAAAGTTCATATTCGGATGCAGTAAAATGAGAAAAGAATGAGACATTTTAAAGTTCCTATTTAATCTAGAATTCTTCCATTTAAAAGACTGCTCTTCATTTTCAGATCATATCCTCTTTCTGATTGTTGTTTTTAAATTGTCATTTAAGAAATGATGGACTTCCCAGGTGACACAGTGGTAAGAAATCTGCCTGCAATGCAGGAGATGCAGCTTCGATCCCTGAGTCGGGAAGATCCCCTGGAAGAGGAAATGGCAACATACTCCAGTATTCTTGCCTGGAAAATTCCATGGACAGAGGAGTTTGGCAGACCACAGTCCATGGGGTTTCAAAGAGTCAGACACAACTGATCACACACATCTTTAAGAAATAATAAGGTATTGGGTGGGGGAAGGATATAAGTGAACTGAGATTTGAAAAATGTTGATAGCTGTTGAAGTTGGGTGATCTTTGTATATGCTTGAATATTTCCATCAAAAACATGTTAGTAAACTATGGTGAAGGTAAGTTATAATGATGTTTGTATGTACATCCATGAGTGTGTTTTAACTCTAAACTGGATGGAAATGCAATTCTAAACATAAAATAGGAAGGAGGAAGGGGAGGAGAAGAATTGTGGAAATTAGATACAAGCAGATAGAGAGAGGGCTTCCCTGGTAGCTCAGCTGGTAAAGAATCCTCCTGCAATGTAGGAGACCCTGGTCCAGTTCCTGAACCTGGAAGATCCCCTGGAAAAGGGTTAGGCTACCCGCTCCAGTATTCTTGAGCTTCCCTGGTAGCTCAGACAGTAAAGAATTCACCTGCAATGCTGGAGACCTGGGTTCCATCCCTGGGTTGGGAAGATCCCCTGAAGGAAGGCATGGCAACCCCCTCAAGTATTCTTGCCTGGAGAATCCTCATGGATAGAGGAGCCTGGCAAGCTACAGTCCACGCGGTTACAAAGAGTTGGACATGACTGAGCAACCAAGCACAGCAGAGCACAGACAGAGAGAGCTTCCCTGCTCTCAGAAATGCTGTTCATAACCAGCAATACAACCTCTTCACACATCTCTCCACAACATCCTCACCACCACCACCAGACTCCCTCCCTCCTCCCCTGGGTCCTAGAAGGGAAGCTTTTTCACCCTGACTTCTGAGTGAGCAAAAGTCATATTGATACCAAGTCCAAGCTTAAATACAAGGAGGTGTTGACTCAAGTAGTACAACTTTATTCAGAAAGCCGCATGACCAAGAAGATGGCAGACTAATGTCTCAAAATAACCATCTTATGATGTCTGGATCCCAGGTTCTTTTACAGAACAGAGGTGGGGGAGGTGAAGAAATAAAGCAAAAAGGCCATCAATCTAGCAAATATCTCCTAGAATGGCAAGCCTCAGGCAGGGAATTGTTAATGTCTTTCTTTCTGTAGCCACACACAGGTGACAGAGTTCTAAACAAAGGCACTTTGGTTTAACATTCAGACAGAGGGTCAGGGTTCCCCAGGCAGGCTACTATGTATAAACAGTATCCTTTGGGGAAGCAAAGGTTAAAGTAACAGATCCAAACTGGAGTCATAATTGGCTCTTCCATGTAACAATATCAGGGCTCTCAGTTTCCTAGGAGGTCCAAGGAGAATGTGGCTGTGAACAGGCTGAAGGAGGGGAAGGTGGTGTGCCCTTGGCTAGCCACCCACCTATTGAGCAAAGCAAGTGGATTGATTGCCCAATGGCCCTGGCCACATGCCCCTCATAGAGAAGGACAAGGACTTGCTATGCTGTCACTACCCCCTCCCCCCATACCTGTGATGGAGCAGCAGAGGCTGTCAACTTCCAGACCACATCCCGTCGGCCTTTATCATTTCAGTGACTGACAACCAGACTTCCTTGAGAAGTGGAATATTTCCTGCCATATCAGTAAACATGGATGCCATAGTCATCAGAGTTACAGCCCTCCAGTGTGAGCCTGTGAGCCCCAAGGTAACACAGGAAAGAGAAGAATACCTGCTATCTAGCAGCCATCAGACTACAGCCACTCCCCATGGTCAGCCCGAAGGAAAGGAAGCTCAGAATGTGAAAACAGGATGCTGGCCCCAGAGAATTGAGGTGCATATGAAAGAAATTATTTCAGTGAGCCCAGACTCTTGCAGCTTCCCATACATAGAAAAGCACTAAATGCCTTTTACTTGGGATATCTGGTTTTCTTTAATTAACAATAATCTTTTGGTTTTCAGACTACCTGCCTTTTGTTGCAAAACTTCTCTACAACCTGGCTCCTCCCGTCACCTCCTCGGAGCAGTTCTGTCAAGGTTACTTGGGATGCTGCCTCCTGGGCTTGAAAAATTCCCACTGAATAAAAAACTTTTAGGTTGTGAATATTTTTTAAGTTGACGTCCTAAAAGCACCTGCATCTCTTTGCCAGTGGTCTTTCCTGGTCACTAGATTCTGCTCTGCCCAAGTATGACAGGCTGGAAGTGCAGGAGAATTAACCACTGTACAACAGCCCTCAATCCATGGCTGCCCAGAGTTCAAGTAAAAATACTCCAGCTCCCCCAGCCAGGATGAGGGGTGTGCTCCATCCTGTCTCACTCAGCTCCCCAGTGAGGTCCAGCTCCAGTTGTCCACAGGGGCATCTGGCTTGATGATGCATCCTTTATCATTCCTCTTTCCCTTCCCTTCCCTAGGCCACTTCCCCACTGCCGTGCTGGGTGTCTTAGGATCACTTCCTGAATAAACCATTTGCACTCAAACCTTTGTCTTAGGATCAACATGCTTAGTTAGGTGTGTGCATGCATGCTACATCCCAATCCCCAGAACCTGTGAATATGTTGCTGTAACTGTAACCAGGAAGGGTTAATTTTGAACTTACACTGGATCTGCTTCTGTGACTTTAACCCTTATCTTGCCGCTTTTGTAGGCATACATAATGGCCTGCCTTTGATGCTTTAGAACTGATGTTGCAGAAGACTCTTGAGAGTCCCTTGGACTGCAAGGAGATCAAACCAGTCAATCCTAAAGGAAATCAATCCTGAATA
>NW_011494906.1:584528-594322 GCF_000754665.1 Bison bison bison
CCCTGATGCTGGGAAAGATTGAAGGCAGGAAGAGAAGGGGACGACAGGGGATGAAATGGTTGGATGGCATCACCGAATTGATGGACATGAGTTTGAGCAAGCTCCAGGAAATGGTGAAGGACAGGGAAGCCTGGCGTGCTGCAGTCCAAGGGGTCACAAAGAGTCCAATGAGACTGAGCAACTGAACAACAAGTGATGGCCTGCCTCAGGGAGATAACCTGACCCCGCCCACTTGTGAAAGACTGTGACATTCTTGAACTCTGTGCCCCTGGTCTTCTGTTTACCTGAGCAGCCCAGAAATTCGCATTTGGGGAGGCCTGAATCACAGATAGATGTGACATCTTTGTTTGTTGATATGACAAGAGATATTCCATTCCACACCCATGAAATGACTGTAAGGAAATGAAACGGACACATCCCCCTACCTGAGGCTTGCCATTCTAGGAGACATTTGCGGGAATTAAATGGAATTTTTACTTTGTTTCCTCACCTCCCCCCATCTCTTATCCATAAAATAATCTGACATCCAGGCCCTGACAAGATGGTTATTCTGAAGCACTAGCCTGCCACCTTCTCTGTCAGCCGGCTCCCGAATAAAGTCCCTTCCCAGTCCAACACCTCATCTCAGACTCACTCATTTATTGTGCGGCCAGCAGGGCAAGTTTGGACTCGATAACATAACTGGAAGTGGGGTTCAGCCGCTTGTCACTCAGAAGCCAATAAAGAGGCAAACCTGGTAGAAAGGAAAGTTTGCTTTACTTTGGATACAGGCAACCAGGGGTGGGAGGGGGGCAGACTTCTGCCCAAAGGCCAACTGCCCTCCTCCCCACAACCAGTGGACATCAGCTCTTACAGGCAGAGGGAGGGGGCTAAATGTAGAAACAGCACAGTCAGCTCTGCCAGTCGTCTTGAAACTGGTTATCGGTGCTATGACCAGAGTCATCTTGATTGTTTCAAGTACAGTTAATCTTCAGTTCTGGGGTCAGTTTGTTTCCATTTCTTTGAGGCCAGTTCTCAGAATTTGAGGCAGTTTCTGTCAGGGCTACAATCTGGTCATGATTAACTTCTTCCATCTGATGGAAGTTTCAGTATCTACAAGACAGCTCACAGGATATGGCTCAGAATATTATCTATAGCCCTTGAGAAGGAACTAAAAGTCCTTGATTAAACTAGTTTTAGTTTTGAATGATTTTCCTTTGTTTCTTCATTTTCTCACTTCTCTGCTTAAATTTATTCTTTGGCTAAAGTTTTTCCACAGACGAAAGGCAGGTAAAGGACATGGAGGGGTTGTGGGGGAGGGCCACAGGGTCCTGCTCCATTTCATGGCAAAAGAGAATTTCGCCAGTCTGGAGACGGGGAGATAATCCCTGATGAACTGTATGGGCTCAATGTAATCACAAGGGGCCTTATAAGAAGGTGGCATTTGAGTCAGAGAAGATGTTGTCATGGAAACAGGGGTCAGAGCAATGCAAGTGATGGAGAGGGGCCACAAGCCAGGGAATGTGGCAGCTTCGAGAAGATGGAAGAGGCAAGGAAACAGATTCTCCTCTAGAACCTCCAAAAAGCGTGCAGCCCTGCTGACACCTTGATTTAAGCCCAGTGAGACCCACTGTGGACTTCTGACCTCCAGATAATAAATTCGTGTTGCTTTAAGCCTCTAAGTTTGAGTCATTTGTTGCAGCACAATAGGAAACACACAGCAATCAATCAGCCACTCTTGCCCTTATAACCCAAGCATCATGAGGGAATCCTTCCCAACATGCACTAATCAACAGGAACCGGTACCCAAGGTATTACCCATGTGTCATCCCTGTGCCATGAACATCTGCTCTCTGGACCCAGAACCTTTAGACACAGCAGAAGAACCTTCTCCCTTGGGAGGGTCCAACCCTCACTTGCCTGTGTCCCTAGGGTCCACCACATTACCCAGTCAGGGGCCCCACTTCCCTGACTCTCTGTGTGCAAGGTACTTCCTGAAAAAATGACAGAGAAAGAACCAGTTATGATGGAGGGAGAGTGGGGAAGTGGGTGAGCTGCCTGGGAAGCCCCTGGACTCGTGATGCAGCCATCAGCTGTGAGATGCTGCCACGTTTGTCTCAGGGACATTCTAACACAGCCTAAGAGACAAGCCACTAAACAGTCTATGTCTTTACTAGCAAGTAATGTGGGGACTTCTCTGGAGGTCCAGTGGCCTAAGACTCTGCACTCCCAGTGCAAGGGGCTTAGGTTAGATCCCTGGTCAGGGAACTAGATTTCACAGGCTGCAACTAAAGATCCTGCATGCCACAACTAAGTCCCAGCACAGTTAAATTAAAAAAAATAATAATAATAAATATTTTTTAAATCAAAGCCTTTTTTAAAATTTATTTATTTTAATGGAGGTTAATTACAGTATTGTCCCTACAATACTGTAGTATTTTTGCCACACATTGACAAGAATCAGCCATGGGTGTACATGTGTTCCCCATCCTGAATCCGCCTCCCACCTCCCTCCCATCCCATGGGAAACAAACACCCTGATGCCTTCCCTACCCCAGACCCATACAGGTGGGGACTGGGGATGAAGAAGGGCTCAGGGATGCCTGCTGCATTATAACTCGTCGGTGTTGGGGAACTGTTAGACGATAACTTCTATTTTCCCCCAGTCGATTGACCAAGCCCCCGGTTGCCTTATCATCCTTTTGTCCCTAAGGCTGACGCTGTGCGGACGGAGGGCGGCGGTCAGTCTGGCTTTCCGGAGCCGGCAGCAGCAGCATTCCCGCCTCGATTCCCTCTCTCGGCCACACGGCGTCGCTGTGGAGCCAGCCCGGGGCGGCTCCGGATGAGGGCGGGGCTGCGCGCTCGGAGCTCAGGCTGGAGCAAAGCGCCCTCCCCAGCGAGCGCCCCAACGTAGGCTGCAAGGTTGCCGTTCTCACCGCTCAGTCTCTGCGATTCCACAGGCAGGTGCTCTCCGGGGCCCCAAGGCCGGCCGAGGGTCAGCTGGGGTCGCTGTGAATCCTCAGACTCCGCCCCCTTTCCTTGGGCGAGGTGCCCCCATCCCCTCCAAGAGAGGTGCCTGCCTCCAGGATGGCTGACCCCAGGAGGCCCCAGTGGTCCAGGGGGCCCAGGCCGACTGGGAGACTTCCTGCCACCTCTGGAAAAGATGCACACGCATTGACCAAAACCTGGAGGGCGCCCAGACACCTGCTGGCGAAGTACAAACTTAAAGACAAGATCTGCCAACCCAGAAAAACCCCTCCGAAAAAGTGGGAGGGCAAGAAGTTTTATATGGAATGAGCGTTGGACCAGAACGTGCTACACATCACAGGCGACTCACTAAGAGGTTACAAAGAACCCTCGCCCTTTCATACCGGTTCAGAGAAGTCGCTCAGTCGTGTCCGAATCTTTGCGACCCCATGAAAGGCAGCAGCCAGGCTTCCCTGTCCATCACCAACTCCCAGAGCTTGCTCAAACTCATGTCCATCGAGTCGGTGATGCCATCCAACCATCCTCTCACATAGCCAGGCAGATAACCACCCTCACTCACATCTTCTCAAGATCAACCACAGCTAACCCTCCAGCAGGAGGTCTGGACAGCACCATTGTCATGCTCCTGCTACATTCTCCGGCAATTACAGTGGCTACCTGTGTTTGCTATTAATAATTGCTTTTATGCAGAGGAAAACTGCTTGCTCCTGTCTTGAGGACAGGAGGTAGGCTTGCAACCTGGAGCCAGGCACTAGGTCAAGTTAGACTCTGCTCTCCCACAGAAAGTGGAAGGTGGCTGTGCTGAGTCCCAGGACAACTCCATTTCCAAAAGAGGGCATCCACTTCCCTGAGGGCTTCCCTGGTGTCTCAGCTGCTAAAGAAACTGCCTGTAATGCAGGAGACCCTGGTTTGATTCCTGTGTTGGGAGGATCCCCTGGAGAAGGGATGGTCTACCCACTCCAGTATTCTTTGGCTTCCCTGATGGCTCAGATGGTAAAGACTCTGAAAGGAGACTTGGGTTCCATCCCTGGGTCAGGAAGATCCCCTGGAGAAGGAAATGGCAACCCACTCCAGGCTCCTTGCCTTGCCTGGGGAACTCCATGGACAGAGGAGCCTGGCCATGGGCTACAGTCCATGGGGTCTCAAAGAGTAGTGACTAACACTTTCACTTTCCACTTCCCTGAAGAAACATTCCTGGGATGGTAAACTGGCAAGGGGCTTATTTAGCTTTTGAAAAGATTTACATACATTTCAAAGAGGCAGAGCTTACAATTATAAGGTTTCTAAACTGAATGTTCTAAGAAAAGGGAGGGGAAGTCTTTTCCCTTTTTTCCCTTCAGGAAGAATTAAGCTCTTTCGTATTTTTAATTCGTGTTTGCCCTTACACAGCCACAGCAAACATTCACTACCCCTCAAACCACCTCCTCTGCCCAGCCCTGCCTCAGTCCCTGCAAACTAGCCACCACAGACACAACGGCAGGACATATGCACACGTGGGCACACGTCTGCACAAGCACCAGGCACACACACATGCCTGCACACATTACACGTGTGCACAAACGGGTATGCACACGTGCTCTCACCCACTCTCTGCTTAGCCTTGCTTTCTGGACCATCTTCCTTTCCAGGTTAACCCTCCAGGTTGAGCTGACTCAACTCAGCAAAAATTAAGACCAGGTCTGGCCGGTTCTGATGGGGTGGGAGGAGCAGAGGGTGAGGCTGAGTCCAGGCAGGACCAGGGACCTGAGCCAATCTGGCTTCTTTGCCATGAACTTTAAATTTTTTTTTTTTTTTTTTACTGAAGTATAGTTCTTCCTCTATCGTCCCCATGGCATCACTGACTCAATGGACGTGAGTCTCAGTGAACTCTGGGAGCTAGTGATGGACAGGGAGGCCTGGCGTGCTGTGATTCATGGGGTCGCAAAGAGTCGGACACGACTGAGCGACTGATCTGATCTGATCTGATAGTTCTTCCTTGGTGGCTCAGATCGCAAAGAATCTGCCTGCAATGCGGGAGACCTGGGTTCAATCCCTGGGTTGGGAAGATCCCCTGGAGAAGGAAATGGCAACCCACTCCAGTATTCTTGCCTGGAGAATTCCATGGACAGAGGAGTCTGGTGGTCTGTAGTCCCTGGGGTAGCAAGAAGTTGGACACAACTGAGCAACTAAAACTATCACGTTCATAGTTGATTTACAATGCTGTGCCAATTTCTGGTCTATGGCAATCTGACTCAGTCATACATGCATTTACATTGTTTTTTATATTCTTTTCCATTATGGTCTGTCACGGGATGTTGAGTATAGTTCCCTGTGTCACACATTAAGACCGTGTTGTTTATCCATTCTAAATGTAACGGCTTGCATCAACCAACCCCAAACTCCCAGTCCATGCCTCTCCCTTGACCACAAGTCTGTTCTCTATCTTTGCCATGATTTTTTTTTTTTTTTTGCCACACAGAGCATGGTATCTTAGTTCTCTGACCAGGGATCAAACCCGAGGCCCCTGTATTGGAAGGGCGAGTCTTACTTAACCCCCTAGACCGCCAAGGAAGTCCCTGCCATGAACTGATTTATGAATCCAGTCCCCTGCCCTGCTGAACCCTGGTCACTGTTGGCTTGTTTTTTAACTTGGCAAAACCAGTTTCTTTTTAAACCAATTTTTGGTAGGAATTCTCAAACTCACAGAAAAGCCAGAAGAATAGAGCAATAAACCCATGCACTCACCACTTGGATTCAAAAATCGCTGACATTATGCTGTGTGTTGTATGACATGGTTTGACTGAACCCTTTGAAAGCAAGCCTCAGACATCACGACACGTCACTCCAAGATCATTCAATGTACATCTCCTAAACAATCTGACTTTTTAAAGCCTGAAATTGAAATGGGTCTATTACCTGAAAGAAATTGGTAAAGCTCTATTTAGTTGAAATGCTTTCAAGGAGGGGGAAGAGAGATGAAACAGAACTAGTGCTAGGATGGTGGTGGAAGAAAAATTAAGCTGGTTCCTGCTTGTATTGTACAGAGTTACATGAAAAAAAAAAAAAAAAACAGTTACATGAAGAAGATAAGACCATTTCAGACAGTGGCAGGTGCTATGAAGAGAAAAATAAAACAGGATAGAGGTGATGAGGGTAAGACCAGGAGGCAAGGCAACATCAGGGTGGTAAGAAGTCAGGCTCTCAGGAAGAAAAAGTGACTTTTGAGCTGAGACCCTAAGTAGCAACACCAGACAGTCGGGAAAATGAGGTTCAAGGCAGAGTAAAGAGCAAGGCCAAGGGCCTGGGAGCTCAAAGGAGCAGGGAGTGACAGTGTGGGGAGAAGAAGGTATGGAAAGTATGGAGAGAGAAGTGGTCAGGGCCGGTCTCTTAGCCAAGGGGAGCAATTTGGAGACAATCGTAAGCAGGAGAATGACTTGATTGGACTTACAGTTTTAGATACTCTGGCTGTTCAGGTGAAAAATACTTAAGGGGAGAGCTAAGGGTGAAGCCCAGAAGCCATCGAGGAAGCTGTTTGCAATCCTCCAGCCAAGGGAGAATGGTGGCTTGGACCAGATGGTACCCAGAGGCAGGCATTATTGCCCCCATTCTAAAATGGGGAAACTGAGGCTCGGAGAAGTTTAAGTGACTTGACCAACGTCAAGCTTTCTTTAAGTGGCAGGTCCAGAATTTTTTTTTTTTTTTTTTGGGCGGGGGAGGAGGAGGGGATGGAGGGTACTTTTTTAACTGTGATAAAATATACATAACATAAAACTTACCATTTTAACCATTTTTAAATGTGCAATTCAGTGGCATTAAGTACATTCACAATGTTATATGACTATCACTATTCATTTCAAGAACGTTTTATCTCAAACAGAAGCTCTGTGTCCATTCAACAATAGCTCCCCTGTCCCCCTACCCCAACCCCTAGTAGCCCATAATAGAGGTCTTCTTTCTGGCTTTATGAATTTTCTCCTCTAAGTACTTCCTGTAAGTGGAATCTTTTGTGTTCTTTTGTGTCTGGCTTATTTCACTTGTTGTTGTTGTTCAGTTCCTAAGTTGTGTCCAACTCTTTGTGACCCCATGGACTGCAGCACGCCATGCTCCTCTGTCCTCCACTATCTCTTAGAGTTTGCTCAAATTCGTGTCCTTTGAGTCAGTGATGCTATCTAACCATCCCATCTTCTGCCACCCGCTTCTCCTTTTGCCTTCAACCTTTCCCAGCATCTGAGTTTTTTCCAATGAGTCTGCTCTTCGCATCAGGTGGCCAAAGTTTTTGAGCTTCACCTTCAGCAACAGTCCTTCCAATGAATATTCAGGACTTATTTCCTTTAGGATTGACTGGTTGGATCTCCTTGCAGTCCAAGCGACTCTCAAGAGTCTTCTCCAGCACCACAATTCGAAAGCATCAATTCTTTGGTGCCCAGCCTTCTTTATGGTCCGACTGTCACGTCTGTACATGACTACTGGAAAAACCATAGCTTTGACTATACAGACCTTTGTCTGCAAAGAGATGTCTCTGCTTTCTAATACGCTATCTAGGTTTGTTATAGCTTTCCTTCCAAGGAGCAAGCATCTTTTAATTTCATGGCTGCAGTCACCGTCTTCAGTGATTTTGGAGCCCAAGAAAATAAAATCTGTCACTGCTTCCACTTTTTCTCCTTCTATTTGCCATGAAGTGATGGAACTGGATGCCATGATCTTAGCTTTTTGAATGCTGAGTTTCAACCCACCTTTTGCACTTTCCTCTCACTTAGTACAACTTTTTTTCTTTTTGACCATACCACTGGGCTCGCGGGATCTTAGTTCCCCCATCAAGAATGGAACTTGCACTTTCAGCAGAGAAAGCAGGAGTCCTAACCACTGGACCACCAGGAAATATTCCCAGTACAATGTTTTCAAACATTGTAACATGTATCAGAATTTCCTCCTTTTTAAGGTTGAGTAATGTTCTATCTGGTGTGTACATCACACTGTGTTTAACCATTCATCTGTGGGTGGAGGGCCAGGATTTCTATCAAGGTGTCTGATTCCAACCCCATTGTGCTTGGCGCTGAGTTCAGCGCAATGCCACCAGCGGACACCAGAGGGCGCACACAGAACCTCCCAGGCGGCGCCGCTGCGCGGGCACTTGGCTGTTTGTTGCGGGAAAAGCAGGTTGGATGGAGCTCCGCTTCTTGCAGGCACATCCCACACCCAGAAAAATGCGGAGGAGAGGGAAGCTGGCTGCTGAAAAAGCGATTCAACTATAGAATCGGCCTCAGATGGAGGAAAGAGAGGAGGTCGGGGTGGGAGGTGTCGCCCCTGCCATTCTTCGTCCAACCTGCAAAAGGAGACAGACGCAGGCCACGTGCAGCTTCCCAGCCAGCCGCCCTCCAGCAGGAACCACCGACAGAGGAGCCCAGTGAGGCAGGCGGGGCTCTGAGTCCGGAGAGGCTAGGGTTCCCAGTCCTGCTGTTCTCCAGGGGCCCAGTGGGCACCGGCCTGTGGCTTGCGCCGTTTACAGATGAGAAAACTGAGCCTAAGAGTCACTGCTTGTCCAGAGCCAGTGGAAGTGGAGAGGTCTGAACACCTGCTGCCACGTGGGCCTGGTGGACTTCTCTCTCCAAGCTCAGTGCCCTGGCTCCTTCAACTACCTCTCAGTGTGGTTGGAGGCCTCATTCCCACTTGATCTTGTTGAGGTTGGCTGACCACCATGGCCTCCCTCTTTCTGGGCGTTAGGCCTCTAATAATACCACCCAAGTTTCCCCGGGCTGATCTAGGCAGCCAGCTCATGTTAACCAAAATTTCCCATCGGCTTAAACCCCTCAACTTTTCTCCCATGTGCTGTTGGTTGCTAAGCCTTTTCTCCACCACCACCCCCCCTCCACCCTTCACTGCGTCCATGTGCAGCTGGGTCTTTGGATCTGAGTCCAAGAACTGACATTTATCCCCGTCAGATTTCATCTTGCTCATTCATCTGACAAACATTTGTTCGGTGCCCACGCCATACCAGGCACTGAGGATACAGCACAGAAAGACAGATCCCCTGTCCTTGAGGAGCTCACACTATCATTAATCACAGCAGCTGCCACCAGCTATCAGGGGCCTGCTGTGTGCCAGTGCCTGGGCTGGGGGGTGCACGTAGCTGGTCTCATTGACCCTCACAGCAATGCAGGTGGCATTGTCCCATTTTGCAGATGGGGAAACCGAGTTCAAAAAGGTTTTTGTGACTTGTCTGAAGTGGCATATCTGGAAAGCAGCAGGCTCAGCATTCATTCCTCCAGTCACTTTAGATTCTGGTTCTGTCCTCCTTTGTAGATACCCTCTCTCCCAGCTTTAGGTTCTCTACAAACCTGATAAACCTCTCTAAATTTCATCCACAACAGTGATGAAACTAAGACGAGGTCAGAGCCCTGGGGTGAGCCACCAATGTCCCTCTACTCCAGAGGGACAGCTATCCATGATTCTGCACCCTGTGGGCTCAGCAGATATAAATGCACTCAGCTGGAAGCCCCCTGACCCTTCTCCTCCCTCCACCCCCAGCCCTAGGTTCACTCCCCTGTCCAAGCAGCTGTGTATCTGGCTGTTGGCGTCTTTGCCATCAAACCAGTCCTCGTTGCCAAGTCACCTACATGCAGGAGCCCCGCTGTATCTAGCCCTTGTCTGCATCCTGGTAAAGCTCTGTTTTACCATGTCCATCCCCAAGAGGGAGACCTGAAGCCCAAGACCAGGAGAGGGCAGTTGAGCTGGGGTTTCTCAGGCTCTGAGCACCCCCTCTTGCCTCTGTGGTTTCTCTTCTCCCTCACCGTCTGCTCCAGGAGGCTCAGACCATTTTTTTTTTTTTTTTTTTTTTTTCTCCTCTTTTT
>NW_011494906.1:594422-595953 GCF_000754665.1 Bison bison bison
TTTTGCTCAGCTCTTCTGCCAAATTGAGGGAGACCAACTGCAGAGCAGGCCTGTGTGAGGCTTGTGGGCAGAAAAGAAGGCGGGCAGAATAAAGTACTGCTCCATGGGGGAGGGGAGGTTTGAGATGGGCTCCAAGCTCCCAGCAGGACCAGGGGGCACCATGCCCTGTGACAAGGTTCGTTTGGGCTTACCACATCACAGCAATGCAGGCACCCACCCTCCTCAGTAGCCCGGATGGTAGGAAACATTATCATTGTGCCCATTTTGTAGACGAGGAGACTGAGGCCCAGCAAGAGGGATCCAGGCCTGCACATGACCTCTGCTAAGACTGCTTCCTGAAAAGAGATTGGGGACTCGTGGACAGAATGCATCTTCTGAACCAGAACTCAGTGAGCTCCTACCGTAAGCCCAGTCAGCAGAAAATATGTCTGAGTCAGGCCCTGCCCTCCTGGCCTCACGTTTAGGGTCAGGAGAGATAAATAATAAGCCAGCCCATGACTCAGGCAGTGATAAATGCTACAAAGAGCATAAAGCCAGGCAGAGCAGGTGTCAGTAGAGTTAAGGATGCTACTTCAGGCAACATGGTCCTGGAAGGCCTCAAGGAGGTGACACTTGAGGAGCTAGGGAGGAGCTAGCCTTGGGGACAGCGAGTATAAACTTGCTGAAAGAAGGCCTTTCCTGGCAGCCCAGTGGTTAGGACTCTTGCGTTTCCCCTGCTGGAGCCACGGATTATAATCCCTGGTCAGGAAAAATGTTCCTGCATGGTACAGCCAAAAACAAGAGACGCTGAAAGAGAATGAGTGCAGTATGGTACCCAGCCCACCCACAATGGGTAATTACAAAGAGGGAACCACGTGGCTCTGATGTGAGGCTCAGCTGGCAAGCCTGTGGGCTGTTGTCCTCAGGGTGCCGGAACCCTGGCATGGGCTCCATGGATGCCTCCACTCTCCCTCCAGGGGTCTGTGAGCCCTGCCCCCGGAATGTGGATCTGTGATGCTCTGTGTCATCTTTATTTCTTCTCATCTTCAACACCTTTCTGCACAAGACCCAGCCCAAAGCTGGCTCTAGGTAAACGTTTGTCAAATGAACAAACTCCAGAAGGCCCTGCTCACCCAATCCCGAGGGCCAGCAAGGAGGAGGTGTGAGAACAAACCCAAGGAAATCCTACCTTCTTCTCCAAGGCATCACTTGATGGAGTTTGCGGCTGATATGGGTGGTAGAAGCAGAAAAGACAAAGGGATCCCAGAAGGTGGGAGGAGGGGTCGCCTACACAATTGGAAATTTTCGCACAGAAGTCCAGATTTCAAGCTATTTTTAAAATATCTGAGGATCTGGCAACCCCGAGCCTGCATATCCCCATGGCAACGCCAGCTGGTGCTGAGCGGCCCTGGTGACTGGACATGCGCTCTGCACTTCGCTGAGGACCGGAGCTCAGGGCTGCCGACATCTAGCCCACCCCACTCGTTCACATCACTGCCCTCGTGGGCATCTGAGTCGGCCAACCCTGGTTTAAGAGACTTGATGAGCAGAA
>NW_011494906.1:596053-601794 GCF_000754665.1 Bison bison bison
AGGGGACATGGGGACCGTAGCATCTGTCTCATCAGCCTGCAGTTACAGCGAGTCAGACCGAGGTCCCCTCCCTCAAGCCTCCTTACGGCGGTTGTCCGGTCTGTGGGGCTTCTCGGGTCCACACAAATCGGTTCTCTGTGCCGGGTTCTGGGTTCAAGTGGCGGAAAGGTTCCAAAACTCCGCAGTTCGGTCAAGGCGAGAGAAGCAGTTCCCGAGGTCCACCAGCAGGGGGCGACTCTCCTTGCTGTGCCTTTAGCGCTGCGGGGTCGAGGGCAGAGAGGGCGAGGGAGTCACTCCGGATCTCGCCGGGGCTACCAGGACTCCAGCTGCTGGAAAAAACTCCTCAGTCCTCCTGGGTCCCGGAATGATCCTGTGTCCTCTCCCTTTCTCACTGGGGGTGACAGCTGAGGCCCAGCCTGCCTGGCATCGTGGGCTCAGCGTGACTGGCTGGGCTCCGTTAGACTCCAGGTGCCCAAGGACAGCCTCAAGAGGTCCACCCACCCGGCTGAAACCCTTCCAGCCTGTGACCACCGGCCAAAGGGCACGCCTCTGTCCTCCCTTCTCCCAGCAACCTTCTCGTCCTCCTGGGATTCCTCAGCCTTCCTGGTCCCTCAGGGGTGGCCCTCAAATTAAGTACTATGTGCTTGGTACTGTGTTCAGGGTCTTATAAACGTTATTTAAAATCCCAACAGTCTCCCTCCAATTAAAAACAAACCCAACAATCGTATAACATAGGTCGTGGAGCCGTCATTGTTGTTCAGCCACTGAGTCACGTCCAACTCTTTGTGACCCCGTGAAATGCAGCATGCCAGGCCTCCGATCCCTCACTATCTCCCGGAGTTTGCCCAAGTTCATGTCCGTGGAATCGGTGATGTTATCCAACCATCTCATCTCATAATGTAGATATTAATCCCCATTTTACAGGTGGGGAAACAGGCTTAAACGGGAAATATCACTGGCCCAAGGCCAACCAACTAGCAAGTGGTGGAGTCAAGATTCAGATTCAGGCCTTTGGGACTCCTCTTCCCTGAATGCTTTCTTCCTGTGAAGGAAATTTTAGAATCAGCCTGTGGAGGCTGGGGGAGTGGTTGGTTAAGGTTTGAGGGCAGAGGACGAGCCCTTGCCCAGGCCCAGCCTGAAACCACTCCATTCAGGCCACGTTCTTTTGGAGCCACCCAAGGTCAGGGGCAGAACCTGGAGTCCCAAACAGGGATGAAGGCTCAGGGCTCCAACATGGCCACCACGAAGGAACAGCTCCTGGCCCTTGGGAGTTTACTGAACCCCTCCCAATCCCCTACCTGGGGCTGTAGACTGAACCACGGGACCGGGCCCCACACATGCTATACCTTCTGCCTTGAACCCATGAGGAGGTGGTGAACAGGCAGCAGCCAGGCACAGAGACACCAGGAAGGTACGAATGACCAGCCCAGCTTTGATGGAACCTTGATAGGGGGCGAGAGACCCAGATTCTGTACAAGGTGAGCTTAGGCACCACTGAGCATGACTCAGTCAGCAAGCCCCAGCCTCGGGAGCTTCCTCTCCCACCTACAGAAAGAGAAGGGATATCCAGGGATCACAAGCACCCCGGAGACAGCGATGTGACCACAACCACCATCCTGGGTAGGAAGAGAGCGTCCTTCCATGCTGCTTCATTCAGTGTACCTCCCATTTTCCCACCATGCCCTGAATTCACACCGCTGGGTGTGTAGCCCCCTCCCCAGTTCTGCCTGTGTAAACACCACCGTCTATGGGCAGCACACCCCCACCCAATCCCTCGGTCATCTTCTCCCTCTCCTAAGACCACTGGAACAGTGTGGACCTCTCGGTGGCACTGAGGTCAGCCTCCTTTGTGCTGTAATTGTTTCTGGGACGCTGTCTTCTCTGACAAGCTGACGGGAAGTTTCATCGGGCACCATAGCTCCGAGTACAGGCTCTCATACACACAAAGCAAGAGACACATTGGACGGATAGAAGGAAAGATCGACGGCTGGAAGAAAGAAAGGATGGACAGAGAAATGAACAAATGTGTGGGTAGGAGTTTGGACCGTCCACAGAAAGTTCAGTGTGGCCTCTGTAATTGGCCAGAACAACCAGACGCCCCTTCCAAGGAAGTAAGCTTTCCCTGTTTCACTTATCATAGCCCCTCCCTTGCCTCCACGAATTGAAGATTTAAAGACTGTGCTGTATGGAGCTGCAAGGGACCCTGGGAGTGAGATCTGTCTTCCTTCCCGCACTGAACTTCAGTCTCCCTTATATAAGATGAGGACGTGGAGCTAGATGATTCCTTGTGCCTTTCCAGGGCAAAGCATGTCAGCTGCTTTCCCTGAAAAGAAGAGGAAAACCTACTGAGCCTAGTTCAGCTTAGAGGCTCTGAAAAAGTTTAGACAAAGATGAATGGAAGAAAGAGGAAAAAAAGAAAGAAGGGGGAAGGAAGAAAGGGAGGAAGGAAAGAAGAAAATCGATTCCCATGCCCCAAATTAAAAATGCATTTTTTTAAAAATGCAGCTAATATGTAAGGTTTCCCAAATGCATCATTTCTTTTTTAAAAAAGTTAATTTCAGCATATTGAATTTAGGATCACAGCATGTAAGAAGTGATGGATCCTCTGATATAATGAAGCTGCGTCAGGCAGGGATGGTCTGGGACAGAGAAGGCCAAAAGGAAGGATGGGCTGGGGGGCTGAACTGTAGAGGGGGCTTCTCTCCACCCCTTTCACCACTTTAGCCCGACCACCCCCTTTAGGATCTGCTTTATATGTTGATCTTATGAACCCGATATATTGTTTGAGTAAAAGGTTTCTGGTGTACCCGTGGGTGTGTGTGTGTTTTAAGCCACTCAATTAATGAAGAGAAACAAGAGGCCCAGAGGGAGGTGCTTTGCCCAAGGTTGTACAGCAAGTGCATGAACACAACCTCTCAGTTCAGCTTCAAGAATCCAAGCACATCCTAGGGGGCCGGGGGCATTGCCCCTGACTGGGCCATGCTCTGGGTCAGCTCCAGCAGTCACAGTGGGACATCACTGGGCCCCTTTAAACAACATTCCGCGAAGAGAGGAACAAACGGATAACCCAGGCCCAATTAGGAACTGGAAAATCTCACGGAGGCAGAATGCCCGGAACAGGGGGGCTCAGGGTGGGGGCTCAGGTTGGAGGCCCAGTTCTCTGCAAGCTTCACAGTTGAAAAACCTTCCTAAAACAACCCCTTGGCTGCCTCGGAGCATAATTTAATCTTCCTTTGATGACTCCGGATCTTGCCCTGCCTCCGGCCACTCTAAGAACATCAATTACTGCTGGGTCCAGGTGGAGAGCAGAGAGGAGGGGCTGGACCCGGGTTACCCACTGACCTTGCCCTTCGGGAGGCTGGTTGGGGAGGAAACTTCAGGGGACGGAGCCCAGCCTGAGCCCTAGGAGTCAGATGCCGCCTTGGTGGACGAGGGGGCCAAGGAAGAGAATGAGAAGCCCCCTCCCCAACCAAGAAAGGGAGTCCTAGGTGGGCCCCTCCTTAGCCCCCAGAGCAGATGGGAGGGATAGCTCCCAGGGTCCCTGGAAGAAGAACCCAAGAGCGAAAGGCAGGCAGGAGTGAAGCTGAAGGCCAGGCTAGGCGGCCATGCTGAGGAGATGCAGACTTTGCAGAAACGTTGGCTCCAAGAGACACAAGTGGGCTTAGTGCCCCTGCCCTGCCACTTCCTGGCTGGGGAACCCGGAACGAGTTACTTAACCTCTCTATGCCTCCGTTTCCTAGGATAAAGCTAGAATAGTAGCAGCAACAGGGCTGCCAGGAGGGTTAAATGAACTTCATGTTGAATACTAGAAAATGGGAGCTTGGATCAGGGTCTCTGATGAGGAAAGAGCTGGAAGAAGATACATCAGATCACCCACAGGGCTGGCTCTCGGTGATACTGGGCATTTTGGCTTGTTTTATTTTCTATAGTTTTTGCAAGAAACAGATGATTTTCTATATAATTATTTTAGTCAGTCAATTGTGTCCGACTCTTTGCAACCCCATGGACTGTAGCCCACCGGGCTCCTCTGTCCATGGGGGTCTCCAGGCAAGAAGACTGGAGTGAATTAGCATGCCCCCCTCCAGGGGATCGTCCCAACCCAGGTATCGAACCCACGCCTCCCGCATTACGGGCAGATTTTTTACTGTCTGAGCCACCAGGGAAGCCCAATTAAAATCATATGCAGAGGAAAAAAGAAAAAAAACAGAACCCTAGGGACTGCAATTTGTCTTTAAAGGGAAACAGTTGATCTGAAGAAAAGCCCATCCAATGAGCATGGGGATGGAAGGGCGGTGAGTGTTCCCCAGGGTCTGAGACGCAGATAGGGGAGCCCTGACTGCCCCAGAAGCCCTGGGGGTGACAGCCCTGAGCCCTCAGGGGCAGACACAGGTAACATTTCCTGCCTGGATGTACCCTGCCAAGAGGCACCAGGGAAGGGGAGCCGGTGCCCTGCGGCGTACTGTCCACTCACGGGCAGTAACGCTTCTCTCATTGGCTCTTCTCAGCTCTGATTCTTCAGACCATCAGCTCAGAGAAGCCCCGGGACCCTCAGGACTCAAGCCGGCCCCCCAATCCCAGCCCCCAACCCTCCCGCCCAGACCACCCAGCCCTCTGTCCTGCCAGCAGTCCCACTCGGCTCAGCCACGCCACCACCCTAGCCTCTATGGGGGCAGTCCTCTGAGGAAAGCTGGGCTTAGTGGGTCCACAACACCCCCCTGCCGGTGTCATTAATCCCCAAAGAAAGTCAAACATTAGCCCGGGCAAACCGCTTACGCCTTATATAATCCCCCCCGCCGGGGGAAGGCGCAAACTCAGCTTGTTGGAACTCAACTGCAAAACCACAGCAGCTGCCAGATCTGGGACAGAGCAGGGCTCCAGCCACAGCGACCACCAGCCCCACCAGAGGGAGCAGCCAGGCTCAGCTACCAGGTGAGGAGGGACAGAGGCCCACCATGCCCCAGCCCCCAGGGACCCCGGGAAGGCCCCAAGACCAGGCCCTGCTTCCTCGGTGCATCTGGCCAAGTCCCTTCAGCCCTCTGGGACCTGCTCGGGCCCTTTCAGCTACTCGGCTGTGGTGTGCCAGCCCCAGGAGACAGGCAAAAGCAGGAAGCACTGGGCTTGGGGAGACCTTCTCAACAGGCAACCTGGGTTCTGCCAACCCTGTGTGTCTGCTCAGGGCCACCAAGAATCCTTCCACTTACTCCTGACCTCCATCCTGGGTGGCCCACATCCAAGACCGAACCCCTTGGTCCCCATGGTGTGGCCTACACTGCCCCATGCCTGCAGCAGGTGTGACCAGGCTGGCTGGACACACACTCCAACCCACAAGTCCCCACATGCACATCTGAACTCACACAGTCGTGCCCTGACACTCCAGCCTCCCTGTGCCCATCTCTGCAGACACCACTCGGGACACACCCCACCCCTGCGACCCCACGTCTGTACACGCAGTCGGGGACATCTTCACCCACACCTAACTCCGTGGGTGCACACAGCTGAGCCCCACGTCCTTACAGACGTCCACATACACGGGCTCACTCACGCACCTGGGCTCACCTTCCCACCTGTGCTTCCACACCCATCCGCCTGCCCCCCACCCCCCATCACCTCACATGAACACATCCCTTTCTCCGGCCTGGTGCCCCCCGCCTGCAGCCCTGGCTCATCCTGCCCCGCACCATGACTTTTGCCGAGCTTGTGGACCGCGTGGCCAGCAACGGGCCATTCCAGTTCCTGCACAC
>NW_011494906.1:601914-611436 GCF_000754665.1 Bison bison bison
TGCTGGGCCTCCCCATCATCGGCATGGCCAACCACAACCTGCTGCAGATCTTCACAGCTGCCACCCCCATCCACCACTGCCGCCCTCCACCCAACGCCTCCGCGGGGCCCTGGGTGCTCCCCATGGGCCAGAATGGGAAGCCTGAGACGTGCCTCCGTTTCGCATATCCATCCAACGCCAGCCTGCCCAATGACACCCAGGGGGCCACTGAGCCCTGCCTGGATGGCTGGACCTATGACGTCAACTCCAGGGACTCCATCGTGGCTGAGGTATGACTGGAGGCCCAGCCTCTCCCTCCGCTGAGAGTCAGCACCGCACACTCGTGGACAGGGGGGCAGGTGGGGGCCCCAGTCTCCCTAGGACCCGGGGACAGAGCTCTGGGCAGGCCGGGAGGAAGGACCTGGGTGCGGAGGACCAAAAGGTCCTGTCTCTTCACATTTAGAGTATAAACAGCCCATTCTATGCCAGGCATGGTGCCAAGCTCTGGGGAATCAAAAATGCACCATCCCTGTTCCCACGGGGTCCACAGTCTAGCAGGGTTAACATCAATTAACGAGAGTACCACACAGGAAATGTCAGATTACAACTTTAAAGTACTTAAGGTTGTGACCTGAGACTACAGCCTAGCCCTAAGCTGGGGTCAGGGACCGGGGGTTGGCGGAGCAGGGGGGACCCCCCTACAGAAGGGACCCCGGGCTAAGAGAATCCAGCAAGAGTTAGCCAGGCAATGGGGGAAAGGAGGAAAATTCCATCTTGTGCCAAGGCCTCAAGGTGGAACAGTGTGTGGAGCAGGAGATGGACGGAAGGGAGGGTTGGAACGTACCTGAGCAGACCCAGAAAACATGCCCTCCACTCTGGCAGTCACTCGTGTGTGCACTCCATTCATTCACAGCTCATTTATCCACAGACTCTTTTACCTGCCATCTCTGGGAATTACAGAGTTAAATCAGGCTCTTCAATGAACTAGAGACTATGGTCAGATGAAGAGAGGGGAATGGAAACTGGCATTTATTGAGGATCTACAACTAATCTGGCATATCTTAGTGTTTGCCCGACACTGTCTCCCACAATTTGATCCCTGCAATAATATTCTGCTGAAGGTGATTCTATCTCCTTTCTCAGATTAAAAAAAAAAACCAAGGCTCAGAGACAGGAAGGGAAAGTTCAGTGCCATAGAGGTGGTCAGCTTCAGAACTGGAACTTTAAAATGAAAAATGCATACTAGGCACAGGGAGCCAAGCATTGTGGCAGTACAAAAGATAGAGGAACCACAGGATTCTAGGGAGGCTTCCTGGAGGAGGTGGCATCTGAAGAATGAGCAGAGGCCAATGTTTTCATTCTTCCCTTGGGGACCATGAGACCCCTGAGGGCAAGAGCTTTCTTTTGCCCCATTAGAAGAGATTTATTTCAAAGTATTTACCTGGTGTTCATCCTGTGCTGTGCACATTATGAACACAGGCTCCTGGAATCCCAGGAGATGACATCTTAGTGAGGGAAGTATTGTTGGTACCTTCAGTTCATAGACCAAGGATCTGAGGCTCAGCCGGGTTCAATGACTTTCCCAGGATCACATATGGGACCTAGCAGAGAAGAGATTTGAACCCAGGGCCATCTTTGTTCAGAATCTATGATTGCTATTCATTTGTTTAGTGAATGTTTATTTCTATATAAGGCACTGACTGCGTGCAAGGCATTGTCCTAAGTGTGTCATAAATATTAACCCTTCTAACCTTCCTGATATTATAAGATGTTAATGATAAGCCCATTGCTGTGATGGGGAAACCGAAGCACAGAGAGTTCAAGTAGCTTGTTCAAGGTCGTACCACTAGTAAGAGGCAGCTGCAGGGTCTGAAACTGGGCCCCTGACCCCAGGGCCATGCTCCCAGCCATCACTTCTGCTGACTCTCATAGTGCCAGATACTTCCTCCCTGTCACACGCACTTTTTCTCCCCGGCACCAAGTACAGTGCCTGAAATACATCCAACCAACATGTATGGACAGCTACACGCATCAGACTGAGGACACAAAGTCAAAGAACTCATCAGCCCAGCCCGCCCTCCTTTAGCTCACCTCCAGTGGGGAGGCAGACCCATCCTTCCAGGGTGACCAGAAGCCAGGTAGGGTTAGGCAAGCTTCCCAGGGCAGAGGTTTTCAGCTGCTTTGCTGTATCCCCAGGAGCTGGAACAGTGCCTGGCACAGAGAGGTCCTCTGTGAAACAAATATTTGTGTAATGAATGGATACAAGCTTTTATAAACTCAGGGTACTCCGGGAGCCCGGAGGAGGGCATGGAATCTGCCTGGAGGGGGAACCCAGGAGGGCTTGCTGGAGTCTGCAGCACCTGCCCTGAGTGTAAAGGAGGGGTAGGGATTAGGGGGCAGGCTGAAGCAGGCAAGTGCATCCCAGGCAAAAGGAGCAGTGTGCGTGGTGTCAAACACACAATTATAGAAGCATAAAGAGAGCAAGACAGTCAGGACTGCAAGAGACGAAGAAGGCTGGAGAGGCAGGCAGTTGGGGGTGGAGGCCATGAATGCAGGAAGGAGGAGGGCCCCGGCTTGGATGCTGAGGCGAAGGTGCTGCCTCTGGCCCGAAGATAACGGGAACCACTGAATGGTGTTAAGCAGGAGCGTGACCTGCTCAGATCACCTGCTAAGCGCAGTCATTCTGACCACAGGGTGGACAGCAGCTTAGGGAGCATTTTAGTCCAGCAGCTGGGAGACCCATGAGCTGGTTGCCTTTGGGACCCAGGACCATGACGACAGACATCAGGGATAGGTGGAAGAAACACCAGGAAGGGTAGGGAGTCAGAATCTCTGGGACTTGGAACCTGAGTGGCTATGAGGGTGGGGGACAAGCGTGGGCAGTGCACGGGAGTCACAGATGTTCCGATACCTGTAAGTTAAGTTTCCGGGTGTATGGGCAACTTGCTGCACCTCAAGCCAGAACAGAGCCTACTAAGGAAACAAAAAAATCCTCCAGGGAGCAATGAAATAATAGCCGTGAAATAATACCCCTTACTCTGTGCTCACCCCATGCCAGAACGCGCTAAGCACTTTGGTCATATGGACTCATTCAATTCTCACCACAGCCCTCTGAGGTTATGTCATTTTGGGGGCTTCCCTTGTGGCTCAGCTGGTATAGAATCTGCCTGCAATGCACGAGACCTGGGTTTGATCCCTGTGTGGAGACGATCCCCTGGAGAAGGGAAAGGCTACCCACTCCAATATTCTGACCTGGAGAATTCCATGGTCTATATAGTCCATGGGGTCACAGAGTTGGACACGACTGAGCAAATTTCACTTCACTATGCCGTTTTTGCAGAGGAGGAAAGCAAGGCACAGGTTACTGGCCCAAGACACCACGTCTGATAAATGCTGGAGCTGAGAGTCAAACACAGGCAGCAGGACTCCGGAGTCCCCTCTCCCCCTCCCCAACCCCCTGCTCCTGGGGACCGCATCCCCCAACCACTGCACCCTGGGCTAGGTGCTAGGCAGCGCTCAGTGAGTGCTGGGTGAAGGCCATATCGGCAGGAGGGACTTAGACAGTGCTGACTGTTGGGAAGCTGCTTCCCCTCCAGGGGGCACACCTCGAGCTTCAGGGAGCCCAGCCAAGAGCAGACCTTGCAGGTCTTGTATTCGGTCAAGCATCAGCTCTCATCCATGCCAGTTGAGTTCCCAGCCACCCTTCTGGCAGTCAGAGCTGTGTGAATCTACATCCCAACCCAGCGCAGGGTTTCACCAGGTCTCGCGGGTCTGCCCCACTTCTCCTGGTCAGGCCCAGGCTCCCTGAGGACGCTCAGCCAGGAGACCCCACAATTGGGATCCCTGCCCAGTCAGTGGCCAGATCCACCCAAGTGCTGGTAGCAGCCCAGCATGGTCAGACCCCTCTGACTTTTCTGTCTGTGGCTCAAGCCCATGGCAAATCCATGCTCCATCTACTTGCGGTGGGATGGGTTTCTGGGCCCCCACTGTGCAGAGGCACCTAGGGTTCACCCAGGGGTAGGTCTCTGGGGTGGAGGCCAGGCCTGGAGGTGCCGGCCCAGGGGGGAGGGTGGTCATGAGCAGTGTCTTCAGCCAGCTCGGTCCAAGTGACCCTGTTTAGAAGGCACGGGGCCATCTCCCAGGTGGACAGCGCTTGACTGAGAGCCAGTGCCAAGCAACAGAGTTCACATCCTGACTCTGCCATTCACTGGGGATGTTACAACCCCAGAAGTCTTGGTTTCCTCATCCATAAAATGGGGTAAGAGAGCAACTGAACTTTAAAAGAGATAATGCAAGCTCAGCATTAGCACAGGGCCTAGAGCCTGCCAGGCGTTCGACTAATGTTCACTGCCGCTGTTGCTGTTACAGTCGTTAATAGAGATGTCCTTAGAAGGAGAGGGTTAGTGCCCTTGGGAAAGTAAATGGGAATTAGCTGTCACAACTCTTCCAGGCTCACCCAGGCCCCCACCTAGCACAAACCTCCACACAGGGCCCCTCTCCACCACCACAGCTGGGGCCCTGATGAGTCATCTCCCTCCCCATCTCAGTCCCCTCATCTTTAGAATGGGATCATAAGGAACTTCCCTGTGGA
Organism: Bison bison bison; assembly: GCF_000754665.1. Taxonomy (NCBI): domain Eukaryota; kingdom Metazoa; phylum Chordata; class Mammalia; order Artiodactyla; family Bovidae; genus Bison; species Bison bison. The sequence goes on from NW_011494906.1 coordinate 606,485, forward strand.
GGGGATGAGGGTGGGAGGACCGTGCTGGGTCCAGTCAGGAGCACGGGGACTTTCCCTCCCCCTCTCTGATCCCATAAGCTCCCCTGGCAGAGGTGCCCACACATTCCTTTCTCTGGGTTCAGCAGAGACCAGGTTGGAATTTTTCAGAAGGAGCTTTACTAGCACATTAAGAGGAAACAAAGGCCTTTCTTTGAAGTCTGGAGAGTGTGGGGCATGTGGGTTGTGGTTTCTGGGTTCCCTGGACAGGAGCCATAGGCCACAGCTTTCACACCACAGAACCCAGACCTGTGGGTGCCCAGCTCAGCCTGGCGACTCCTTAAGGCCTGGGTCTGGCCTTGGATGGGCAGGCCCTCCCTCTGAGGTACCTGTGATTCCTCTCTGGGCCTGGAGTCTTCCTGTCCTCTCTCCGGAGCCACAGAAATTCTGTTGCCCAGACAGGTCCCTGGAGGCCCCAAGTCAGCAGCTGGAGAAGCAGAGAAGCTGCTCAGTGGTCCCCCAGAAGTGGGTCTCCACTCTGTGAGGTTGCCCTGCTGAGTCTCTGGTCTTCCTCCATCTCAACCTCCGAATCCCCAGGCTGCCCACCTCCCAGGCCACCTGTCCATCTCTTGTCTCCAGCTGAGCTCCTGCTTCACCCCTACTTGCTCACCCCAGACCCTGCCCTTGGTACCCCTCCTATCCTAGGATAGATATCCCCTATCCTAGCCTCCAATCTGACTCCCGGGTAAAGATCAGGGGGCCCCACCCCAGCCACACGTCTAGGCCAGTCTGACCTCCCCTCCATGGCAGGCCTCACCTAGGAAACTGTGATCCTAGGCAGGAGGAGTTCCGGAGCCATCCCATGGGCTCTCCAGGGTCACTGAGTGCTCCACAAGCACCTACTTTGTGCAGGGCCCTGGGCTGGTACTTTGCATTCCTTCTTTTGAAACCCTTCCAATCTTCTTTTGTGGCCAATGTGAATGTCAGGAGTCCCAGGTGGCGCAGTGGTAAAGAATCTGTCCACCAATGCAGGAGGCACAAGAGATGTGGGATCCCTGGGTCAGGAAGTTCCCCTAGAGGAGGAAATGGCATCCCACTCCAGTATTGCCTGGAGAATTCCATGGACAGAGGAACCTGGTGGGCTACAGTCCATGGGGTCGCAAAGAGTCGGACACAACTGAGCGACTGAGCACTGTGAACGTCACCCCTTTTTACAGAAGAATACACTGGGCTCAGATCAAAAAGGTGATTCTCACAGCCATGAGGGTGAAGTCAAGCTTTTACAGCAAGAGGGTCGGGGGTCCTGACTCCAGAATCCATACCCTTTCTGTTGCATTACATGTCCCTGTGAGCACAGGCTTTACAATGACCTGTGACAAAAATAATAAAACAGCTATTCCATAGAGGGCCGACTGTTTGCCCCAGTGTAGTGCCGGATTCTTCCTTCTTTATTTTCTTTACAAGTCTGAGAAGTAAGTATTAGTATTACCCCCATTGGCTCAGATGATAAAAGAATCTGCCTGCAATGAGGGAGACTCAGGTTCGATCCCTGGGTCAAGAAGTTCCCCTGGAGAAGGGAATGGCAACCCACTCTAGTATTCTTGCCTGGAAAATCCCATGGACAGAGGACCCTGGCAGGGTACAGTCCATGGGGTCACAAAGAGTCGGACACGACTGAAGTAACTTAGCACGCACGCACACACACACACACACACACACACAGATAAGGAGACTGAGTCACAGAGAGGTTAAGTAACCGGCCCAGGAACACACAGCTACTACGGAACAGAGCTGAAGACGCAAATCCTTCAGAGTCTTACCAGGTACCTGGCCCTCTGGCCCCTGTGTTCCAGGGTTGGTACTATTAGAGGCCCAAGAGTAGATAGAGCCATGGCAATTCTCCCCAGGTCTGAACTGGGTCTAAAGGGCCCCCAGTCTAGGGAAGTGTGTTCCCCCTGTCTTTTCTCTGGGGTAAGTATGGACCATGTGTGCAGTCCCCTGGCAGAGTCGGTCCATACAGACCCAGCAGGAGCCCCATCCTTCCTTGATCGCCCATGGCTTGCCCTTTTTTTTTTTTTTTCAAAACCAACACACAGTTATTATCTCACAGTTTCCAAGGGTCAAAATCTGGGTCTAGCTTAACCGGATGCTCTGCATGGGTCTCACAGACTGCAGTCAAGACATCAGTCAGGCTGCATTTCTTCCTGAGTTTGGCCTCTTCTGAGGTCTCCCTGACCATGCTTGTTTGCCCTGATCTTTTATGATACGCCTTCTACTCTGTCCTCCAAGGAGCCTCCTGGCCCGTGATTTTGCTGCCCCTCCAGCTCCTGAGCCTGTCCCTCACCCTTTGAGCCTGAAGTCAGGCCAGCACACTTGGCTCTGGCCTCAGCCACCTCCCCAGCAATGACTCCGACCCACCCCATGCTAGTGTCTTACAGCAGCGCACGGCCACAGCTCCCTGCACTGAGCCTTCCTCTGGCAGCTCGGGACTCAGAGCAAAGCGCACATCAGGGAGCAGTGGTCAAGGGCACTAGCTAGGGGTCCACAGACCTGAGTTTGAGTCTCTGCCTTGAAATGAACCGAGCTGTACTTGGGCAAGTTGCTTACCCTCTGAGCTTCAGGTTCTTTGTCGATAAACTGGAGATAATGATAATTCATTGGATTAGTATGGCATCATTTGCAAAGCTTGCTTCTGAGCATAGTAGGCCCTCTGTTTTCCTCCCACCACCTTTCTGGTTATACATCACTCAGGAAGACATGGCAGTGAGCTTCCTGTTCTTCCCTTCCTAAACCCAGCTCCCTAAGAAGTAATCATTCCAAGAAAGGAAAAAGAAGGCCAAGAACAGAGGATATGATATTGGGAGCAAAATCTCTATGTGGAGCTGCCAAAAGCTGATAGGCAAGAGGCCAGCCCAGGCCATGCCAAGGGCGAGATAGAAGCTGGGTGTCAGCCCCCTCCAATTGTGGTTACTGTTTGTGCTCTGTATCTCATCAGTAAATACATATGTTGTTTAGTCACTTAGTCACACCCGACTCTTTTGTGACCCCGTGGACTGGAGCCCCTCCATGGGATTTCCCAGGCAGGAATTCTGGAGTGGGTTGCCTTCTCTAGGAGGTCTTCCCAACCCAGAGATCGAACCCACATCTCCTACATTGCAGGCAGATGCTTTAACCGTTGAGCCACCAGGGAAGTCCCCATTGACTATTCCTTGGACAAATATTGACATTTTCTGTGCACCACTACTCTGCTAGCTGCTAGGGATAAAGAGTCCTCCAACGAGACATCTCTGCCCTCGGCAAAGTTATGGCAGTAAATAGGCAGGCATCACACTGCATGACCTGTGTCCTCTTAGAGGAGAGGACAGACGCATGGAAGAAGGAATGAGGACACTGCGAGTCTGGATGTGCTTCTCAGACATTTATCTGTTTCACAAATATTTGCCGACTCCCTGCTTGTGTCAGGCACCCAGAAACACGTGTTCCCAGCACTCGGAGTTAGATGATCTTGACATGTTTCAAAGGGCTGACAACCTTGCTAGAATAAGGGAAGATAAGCACAAAAGCAAAGAGGAACAGCAGAGCCTGAAGCTACCGCAGAATCACTAATGTAACCCGATTAAAACCGCAGACCCCACACGGTACCAGAACTCTCTCTAGACACCCACTGGCCTACTCCTTGCACACCCCCTCACTTCCTCCTTTACTCTTTTCCCTCTTCGACTCCCATACACATCCCCTGAAGGCTCTCTTTCCAGCCAGAATGAGCCCACTGGGTTTGCGGGCCAGTGCCAGCCACTCAGAGTCAGCCGGAGGACCTGGACGCTTTGCCCTTCCCCAAACTCCCATGCTTTCCGCGAAGAAAGTGAAAAGAGCTCCCTGGGGTGCGTGGTTCTTTCCCCACACTGTTTTACATCCAAAACATTTTCATGCAGCATTTCCAGCAAATGAGATTTCTTCGCTTCATTACACAAGTAATTCGGGATGGCTGGACCAAGGGTGCGTGTCGGGGATTAGCAGAAGATTAGGCCAGACAGGTGGGCAGGAGTCAGAGCTGGAGGGCTTCATAAATCTGTGTTAATAGAGCTTTCTGTTTAACCAGAGAGCAGGAGAAAGCCAGTGAGTGCTCCAGACAAGGCAGCAACTCTGGTTTTATTGGGGAAAGAATGAATAGGAAGGACTGAGGCTGAAGGCCATCAGAGGATTGTCCTGATAATCCTCTCCGAGCTCAGGTTCCTCAACCGTCAGATGAAGATGACAGCAACTCTACATCATAAGGTTGTTGTGATGACTGAAAAAACTAAGGCATGAAAAGACAGTGCCTGGTGTGGAGCAAGCCCTCAATAAATCCTATTCTTTTTTTAATCTATTTTATTGAAGTATAGTTGATTTACAATGTTGTGTTACCCATGGACAGAGGAGCCTTGTGGGCTTCAGTCATAAAGTCGCAAAGAGTCCCACACGACTGAAGCAACTTAGCACACACAGCACGCACGTTAATTTCTGCTGTGCAGCAAAATGACTCAGTTCTCCATATATACATCCTTTTTCATATTTTTCCATGTGGTTTATCCCAGGATATTGAATATACAGTGCTATACAGTAGGACCTTGCTCTTTATCCATTCTTTATATAATAATTTGCATCTGCTAATCGTAAGCTCCCCACCTCCCCATCTCTTCCCCACCTCCCTCCACAACCACAAGTCTGTTCTCTGTGTCTATGAGTCTGCTTCTGTTTCGTAGACAACTCATTTGTATCAGATTTTAGATTCCACATATAAGTGATGTCATGTGGTATTTGTCTTTCTCTTTCTGACTTCTTCACTTAGTGTAATCATCTCTAGGTCCATCTGTGTTGCTGCAAATGGCATTGTTTTGTTCTTTTTTGTGGCTGAGTAGTATTCCTTGTATATATACACTGTATCTTCTTTATCCATCCGTCAGTGGGCATTTAGGTTGCTTCCATGTTTTGGCTAG
>NW_011494906.1:611536-642212 GCF_000754665.1 Bison bison bison
TTGGCTAGAGAAGGCAATGGCACCCCACTCCAGTACTCTTGCCTGGAAAATCCCATGGATGGAGGAGCCTGGAAGGCTGCAGTCCATGGGGTCGCTAAGAATCGGATATGACTGAGCAACTTCACTTTCATTTTTCACTTTCATGAGTTGGGGAAGGAAATGGCAACCCACTTCAGTGTTCTTGCCTGGAGAATCCCAGGGACAGGGAGCCTGGTGGGCTGCCGTCTATGGGGTCGCACAGAGTCAGACACGACTGAAGCGACTTAGCAGCATGTTTTGGCTATTGTGAATAGTGCTGATATGAAGGGGTACAAGTATCTATCGAATTATAGTTTTGTCCAGATAAATGCCCAGGAGTGGGATTGTTGGATCATGTGACAACTTTATTTTTAACTTTTTGAGGAATATTCATACTGTGTTCCATAGTGACTGCACCAATTTAATTTCCCATCAATGATGTAGGAAGTTTCCCTTTTCTCCACACCCTTTCCAGCATTTGTTATTTGTAGATCTTTTAATGATGGCCATTGTAACTGATGTGAGGTGATACCTCTTTGCAGTTTTGGTTTGCATTTCTCTAATAAGCAGCAATGTTGGAGCATCTTTTCATATGCCTGTTGGCCAACTGTATGTCTTCTTTGGATCTTGTGCCCATTTTTCGATTGGGTTGTTTGTGTTTTGTTATTGAGTTGTATGAGCTGTTCACGTATTTTGGAAACGAAGTCCTTGTCAGTCTCATCGTTTGCAAATATTTTCTTCCAGTCCATAAGCTATCTTTGCATTTTGTTTATGGTTTCCTTTGCTGTACAAAAGCTTGTAAATTTCATTAGGTCCCATTACTTTTATTTCTATTGAATATTGGCTGTTGTTCTTAATCCAAGCATACGAGGATGATGTCTGCACTGAAATAGCAGTAGTGGAAATAGAAGAATCCAGATTCAAGAATTACTAAGGGATTTCCCTAGTGATCCAGTGGATAAGACTGTGCTTCCACTGCAGGGGCACAGGTTTGATTCCTTTCAGGGAACTAAGATCCCACATGCTGCTGGGGCAGACAGAAAAGAAGAAATAAATATTAAAAAGTTAGAAACTGGAGGATCAAGCAATTGTAACATGGGAGAAAGTGAAGTCGCTCAGTTGTGCTCAACTCTTAGCGACCCCATGGACTGTAGCCTACCAGGCTCCTCTGTCCATGGGATTTTCCAGGCAAGAGTACTGGAATGGGTTGCCATTTAGGAAGGAGTCAAAAAAGGTTGCCGATCACTGTGATTCCGACCTTACAGGGAGAGGGTAATGAGTGTCATTGACTCTACCTTCCAGATAGAGATTTCAAGTAGACAGCTAAATCGTTGGGTCTCAAGGGCAGAAGAAAGGTTGGGCTAAACACAGGGATTTGGAGTCTTCACCATAAAATAGTAATTGAAGTCACAGAAGCAGATGATATTTCCTAGAAAAGTGAATAAAAAGAGGAAGATCCAAGAGGAGCCCTGGGGAACCCTCAAGGGATAGAGAGAAAGAAGACCACAGAGGGAGATAAAGAAGGAAGACCAGGGGGAGGGAGAGGTCAGCAGGGTCAGGGGCTGCCAAAGGGAAGTCAGGTCGGGACCCAGAAGGTTCCACTGGGTTTGAGAAGCAGAGTTTCAGTGGTGTAGTGGGGACAGACTTGGGAAATGAGTGGGACATAAGGACGGGTAACAGCAAGGATGGTTCCTTGTTTCCGAGATTTGGCTTTGAAGGGAAGAGAGAAATGGAGTGAATGTGGAAGGGAAGAGGGCTCTAAGATGGAGAGACTGGAGCACATGCAAATGCAGATGGGGAGGAGTCTGGAGAGGCAGAGAGAGAGAGAGAGACGTAGGTGTGGGCTGGAGGAACGTCCCCTGGAGGAGAGAGGGTGCAGGCAGAGGGACCCGCATTGAGTGTGAGAGGCTGGGGAGCAGACACACAGGGAGCCACTGGACTCGGGTGAGCCTGCGGAGCTTGAGAACAGACCTGGGTGTGTGACAGCTAAAGTGACCAGAAGCCGTATGGCAGGCCACACACGCTGAAGGGCCGTTCTCCTTTCACAGCCACGGGGCAGGGACCCAAGGAGCCCCGGACCAGGCCGAAGGGGATAAGCTAGGGGAACCCAAGCGAGGGCACTGGGAGAGGGAGTGCACACGCGGGGCCCAGGCTGAGTGGGCTGGACTGAGCTGCCTGGCCCCCTCTCTCTCACATGCAGTGGGACTTGGTATGCAACTCCAAAAAACTGAAGGAGCTGGCCCAGTCTATCTTCATGGCAGGCATACTGATTGGCGGGCTCGTGCTGGGAGCCCTGTCTGACAGGTGAGATGCAGGGGCCCCAAAGTGGGGGCCCAACCCATGGAGACCCCCTCCCCCATCTCTGTACCACCCATGCACTCTCAAAGAGGCAAAGAGCTGGGGGAGGTGGGCAAGAGGGTCCCTGCTGTGTGGCCAGCCCCTTCCAGGGCCACTGCCTACCCTCTGCCCTCAAACCTCTACAACTTGAGTCTTCCAGTCTGCCCAGAGCTGGGCCCCAGCCTCAAGGTGTGGCCGTGGAGGTGGACGGATGAATGGCTTGGAGAGGAGTGGTCCTTTGAACCCTGTTCAGGCAACTAAGCTGGGGGTAGAGGAGATCACTCATTAACTCAAACATCTAACTGCAAACTTGTCAACAAAAATAGCAATTACCAGCAAGGCTCTGTCGCGGGAGGGAGTTACATGCCCTGCCTGGCCCTTTGGGAGGTGGAGGGGTGGGGTCCAGCCCTTTGCCCTGAGGCCTGCAGAGTCACTCTCCTTGGCTGGCTCACAGCCGCTAACATCCCTCTTCTTCTTCGAGCTGCAGGTTTGGCCGCAAGCCCATCCTGACCTGCAGCTACCTGCTGCTGGCGGCCAGCGGCTCAGGCGCAGCCTTCAGCCCCACCTTCCCCACCTACACAGTCTTCCGCTTCCTGTGTGGCTTCGGCATCTCAGGCATTACCCTGAGCACCGTCATCTTGAGTGAGCCACAGGGGGAAGGGGCAGGGACCAAGAATTTGGGAAGCAGCCAGCCTGAAGCTGAGAGTGGGGTCTGGGCCCAGCTCAGCACCGGGTGGCCTTGGTCAAGCCAGGCACTACCCCTCTCAGGACCCCAGAGGCCCACTCTGAACAAAAGAAGCATAATAGCAGCAGCTTCAATACTGAGGACTTACCCTGGCCTGGCACCTGCCAGGTACATGATCTCGTTCAGTCCACACACACAAGTAGATTAAAAACAAGGGAACTCATCTGCCACTGGAAAGGCAGTCAAGAATGTGGGCTAGGGGGACTTCCCTGGTGGTCCAGTGGTTAGGAAGCCACCTTGCCATGCAGAGGACATGGGTTCCATCCCTGGTCAGGAAACTAAGATCCTGCATGCCTTGGAACTACTGAACCCAGTGCTCTGGAGCCCAAGCGCCACACTAGAGAGCCTGAGCACCTCAAAGAAGATCCCATGTGCTGCCACCAAGACCTAACTCAGTCAAATTAAAAAAAAAAAAAATGTGGGCTTGGAAATCAGACAAACCTACATTTGAGTCCTGCCTCTTGAACCTCAGTCATAGCATCTCTAAAATGGGGGTGATGAAACTTTAGGGTCAGGGTCAGATCAAGCGGCCAGTAGGGGACAGGAACTGATACCCCTTCTCTGGAGGTGCCCAGGACCCACAAGGGTCTTAACTGGGTCCTTGGGCTCCTCCTGCAGATGTCGAGTGGGTGTCCACCCGGATGCGGGCCATCAAGTCGATTGCAGTCGGTTACTTCTACACCTTTGGACAGTTCATTCTGCCCGGCCTGGCCTATGTCATTCCACAGTGGCGCTGGCTCCAGCTAACCGTGTCCGTTCCCTTCTTTGCCTTCTTTCTGTTGTCCTGGTATGTGGCCCCTCTTCTTCAGTGCGCCTCCTTGGGCCTGCCGGGATCAAATAAGAGGAGCTCATGCCTGACCAGGCTGGCTGATTCTGTCTGTCCTGAGACACCCTGAGATGGTCAGGAAGGGGGTTCCTGGGAGGAGGAACTGCACATAGAGGTGTGGCTCTGGAGGGAGCACCCAGGGGGGACCCAGGGCAGTAGAAAATGAGGGTAAGTTGACGTGGTTGGGTGAGGGGCAGACCAGAAAGCAGAGAGGCCTCAGCTTCACATGGAGGAACAGAGAATGCCTCTGAAGATGCCTGGGGTGCTGAAAGGCCTGACCAAGCTTCTGTTTGTGACAGAGTTACACAGAAAGGCAGACCCAAGCCGGGGGGGTGGGCGGGGGATGAGAGACAGGGGGAGGTGACTGTGTGGGAAGGTGGGGCTTGGGGCATTTTTGAAGGAAAAGTCCTTAGAGTCTGGGGACTCCTGGATTTGAGGTATAAAGGAAAGGAAAGCTGGAACTTCCCAGGTGGTTCAGTGGTTAAGATTCTGTGCTTCCACTGCAGGGGGCACGGGTTCCATCCCTGGTTGGGGAAGTTCCACGTGCTGAATAGTGTGGCCAAAAAAAGGAAAAGAAAGCTCCAACTTTCTTTGGAGAACCTGGGAGAATCGAGGAGTCTGATTCAATGATGAAGATGGGAAACCAAATTGTGTGTGGTAGTTGATAGCAGGACCCAAAGAATAGGAAATATTGAACAAACTCAGGAGCAGAAATGAAGTCTTGGAGAACCCTTTATCCAGCACTTACTATATGTGAGGCCCTGTTCTGGGCATCAGTCCACATCATCCTGACGCTTACAGCATCTGTGTGTGAAGGGTGCATTAGTATTCCCATTTTACAGATGAGTAAACAGAGGTTCGATGAGGTGAAGCAATCTCTGAAGGTTGTGCAAAAAGACACAGGACTGGAATGGGGCCTCCATTTGAAAATGAAAATAAGCTCCCAGGCAGATGGACAATCTTGCAGTGAGAGAGACGGTCAGAGGGTCTGGGGTGAAACTGGGCATGTCCACAGCCTAGGATGGGAGCTGAGAGTTAGGAGGCAAAATAAGGGTCAGCAGGCCCCTTCATTGTGTGACTTGAGACAAGCTTCACCCATTCTAAGCCTCAAGATTTTCCTAGGCAAAGTGGAGATACTAATGCCTCTCACCCAGAGCCTGGTCCATAGAAAGGTTCACCAATTGTCATTATTTTCCGGAAGAGCAGGATGGAACCTAGACCCTGGCTATGGGGTTTGGGAGGAAGTCATGAATCATTCTGGTAGGTGCAGGCTGAGAAAACTATCCGGGCAGAAACAAGACCACAAGAGCAGGTAGCAATGGGCCCAGTAGGCTGCCACTACCAGCTGGACCAAAGGTCTAGGCCAGGAGACCAGTGTCCACTCCCCAGAGGGTCTCACTGGAGCCAGGTCCTGGATGCCTGTGGGGGCCGCAGCCAGAGCAGACCCCTGGGATCAGACTTTTCCAAGCATCCCTCCTGTCTCCCCACACCTCTGCCTCCTGCATTTCTCTTCATCTTAGTGACCCTCGGGGATTGCTCAGAGTGAACCCACCCCAAAAGGACAGCCCAGGGGTCAGGGAGAGTGAGGTTAGCCACACACTTGGCAACCCCAAGCTCCCCTGCTGCTCTTGCAAACCCCCCGCACCCAGCAGAGTTGGCCTTTTGCAGGGAGAATCAAAGAGTGCTTGGACCCACTCCCTAGACCACAACCCTGCGCTTAGCACTTAACCCCCTTCCTAAGATGCCCTGGGGCTGTAGCCCTGCCCCAACCTTCTCCCAGGACCTGGAATTTGGCCCAAGGAAGGCTGGGTGCATGAACGCACAAGACCCTCCTGCAGTCCAGTCTCGAAAGTGCCGTCCCTTCCCCAGGCCCCACCTGCCTTGGTCTAGGACTCAAGGGTCATAGCTCAAAAAGACACCCAAGGACAACAAACAACCCAAGTTGCAAGGTGGGTGGCAGTGGGGAGAGTGGGTGTAGGGGAAAGGCTCTTCTGGAAAGGGAAGAAGAGATCTCTGGAATTTGTGTTGGTTGCAGGCAGCCCAGGTGCAAAGCCTGGCCAAGTTTAAATTCCATGAAATCTGTAGTAAGGCAACTCAGGTTTCTGGGCCTCCTTCTTTCTGGCACATGATCTCGTTCCAGCCTCTTAGAGAGCTTCTGGCGTTGGGAGGTTGGGGGCAGGGAGATACTGTGACTTGCTTCTGGCCCTCAGGTGGCTGCCAGAGTCCATCCGCTGGATGGTCCTATCTGGAAGATCCTCCAAGGCCCTGAAGACACTCCGGCAGGTGGCAGCCTTCAACGGGAAGAAGGAGGAAGGAAAGAAACTCAGCCTGGAGGTAGAGGCTGAGGGGGATTATGGTCTGGGGCAGGAACCCAGGCTCTGCTATTGCACTATCCCCTTCCTATTGCCTCCATTTCCTCTGCCCACAAGCCTACCTCTGATGAGCTAAGCAAGCTTCTTTAAAGCCGCCAGGCCTGCACTGCCCTCTCTTCTTCCTGCTGCCCACCAGCTGGTCACTAATGCACCCCTCCCCTTCCTCTGCCCCCAAGGAGATCAAGCTCAACACGCAGAAAGAAGTGGCCTTGGCCAAGGCCAAGCGCAGCGTAGCTGACCTGTTCCGGACACCCGTCCTGCGCCGAATGACCTTCTGTCTTTCCCTGGCCTGGTAACCCACCGCCCCTCCCTGCCCACACCCTAGCACCCCTGCCGAGCAGGTGTCATGAACAAGGTCTCTGACAGGCTCACCTACAGACAAGGCCTGAGTACCTGCAAGAAGAGTAGAGGTATCCCCTCCTCGGAGCTGCCCCTGCCCAGCCTCAAACCCCAGAAATCCCTCGCATCCCTGCCCCACAGACAGGTCCAGCCATCAGGGTCTGCTTTCCCCTGGAGTCACACCTACCTTACCCACAAGGCAGATGCTCCAAACCCCTTCACCAGCTCATATCTCACAATGTGAGCTGTGCCTCTCTGTTCTTGCCCCCCACCCCCAACTGGTCCAGCTCTGCTCTCTGGGACCCCACAGAACAAGGCTAGTGCTCAGGGCTGCAAGATTTAACAACAGAAATCATGTTTCTCCTGAATCTTCTCTTTTGCCCGCCATCCCACCACTCCTTCAAAGCCCTTTCCGCAACCTGGTTCTGAGTCCCTTCATCCCGGCCATCGCCACGTGGAAAGGATTCACTGTGTCCAGGAATGCTTCCCCTCAAAGAGGACTCCCACAACTCTGAGAGGGAGAGAGGAGGCATCTCATTCACAAGCACAGCCCTGGGGATGTTCTCCTCCCCCATTCTGAGTGCTAGACCATTACCCAACCAAAACAGATCTTTTGCTGCCTCCTTTGGTCTGCGTTGGAGAAGGAAATGGCAACCCACTCCAGTGTTCTTGCCTGGAGAATCTCAGGGACGGCAGAGCCTGGTGGGCTGCCGTCTACGGGGTCGCACAGAGTCGGACACAACTGAAGCGACTTAGCAGCAGCAGCAGCAGCAGTTGGTCTCCAAGAGTCCCCCCAGTATCAGTATCCTCTGGAGTCAATTATATGGCTCTTGTCACCCTACTTTAAACCATGCCTATGTCAGACATAACCAATCAATCCCAGCATGCTCTCACTGAGCCCAGACGGATCAGAAGCCTCAAAATGGCACTGAAGCAGACCATACCAATCCATTGCAGCTGGGACAAGAAATGAAACTCTTCATCATCCTGTTGACCCAATGAGCGGCATGGGGAGAGGCCCGCAGCTGGCTGTGGGTCATAACTGATCACTCTCTGCCCCTCAGGTTTTCCACCGGTTTTGCCTACTACAGTTTGGCTATGGGCGTGGAGGAATTTGGAGTTAACCTCTACATCCTCCAGCTCATCTTTGGCGGGGTCGACGTCCCAGCCAAGTTCATCACTATGCTGGCCATAAGCTATCTGGGCCGGCACACCACTGAGGCTGCTCTTCTGCTCCTGGCAGGAGGGTGCATCCTGTCGCTCATCTTTGTGCCTGCAGGTGAGAAGCTGGCACTACTCCCAGAACCCTCTGAGAGAGGCTGACCTACGTCTGTGGGCCTCGCAGGCTGGGAGTAAGGTTCCAGGGACTCCAGTTCTGCAGGATCTTCCTCTCTCTTCCCTTCAGCAGTGCCCTGTGCTCTCTGGGGCCCAGGTTTCTCATCTAGAAAATAACTCAGTTGGGCTAGATGCTATCAAAGATCCTTTCCAGACCTGACTCAGACCAGGCAGAGTATGGTGGTGTCTGCACCGTGTGAGGAATTGCGTGGTCTGAATGACTTGGTTGCAGAAAACGAGCTTGGATGGGGAAACATCAGAGCCTAGTGACCAAGAAACACTCTGCTGCCTACTTCACCATGACCTTGGAAAAGCCAATTTTACTTTATATTGAAAAAATAAAGTAAAGTGGGGGGATGTTCCCAGGCAGCACTTGTGGTAAAGAACCTGTCTGCCGATGCAGGAGACGGAAGAGACACGAGTTTGATCCCTGGGTTGGGAAGATCCCCTGGAGGAGAGCATGGTAACTCACTCTGGTATTCTTGCTTGGAGAATCCCAGGGACAGAGTAGCCTGGTGGGCTACAGTCTATGGGGTTACAAAGAGTCAAACATGACTGAAGCTACTTAGCACAGATGCACACATGGGTTAATACACCAACATCTTCCCAAAGGAACTGGACTAAAAAGATACAATAAACTATGAGAATAAGGAATCAGAGTCAGGGAAAGACCCAAAGGCAGCAGGACAGAAGCCCACACAGCCCTGGGGATAGCAGAGGGGCTATTAGTTGGCTTTAAGTTTGAATCTGAGCTTCCCAGCAACCAAAACTAAAAGGGAGAGGAGGTCTCCGAGGAGTGAGAACACTCGGGGACTCCTGAGCCCCAAGGCTCACCTTGTTTTCTTTCCTCTGCAGATTTGATGACCCTGAGGACAGTACTGGCTGTGTTTGGGAAGGGATGCTTATCCGGCTCCTTCAGCTGCCTCTTCCTCTTCACAAGCGAGCTATACCCCACAGTCACTCGGTAGGTGCTGGGCATGGGGCTGGCCCAGCCAAAGGATACAGGGGCAGGTGGAATTGTGGACCTGATCCAGGAGCCCCAGAGCCATTCTCTGAGAATGCATGCACAGGCTGCCAACCTCTGCTCTGAACTATCCCAGGCAAACAGGTATGGGCATAAGTAATATGTGGGCCCGCGTGGGAAGCATGACAGCCCCCCTGGTGAAAATCACGGCGGAGCTGAAACCCTTCATCCCCAATGTCATCTTTGGGAGCATCGCCCTCCTGGGAGGCAGTGCAGCCCTCTTCCTGCCTGAGACACTCAATCGGCCCTTGCCAGAGACTATTGAGGATGTAGAAAACTGGTCAGTCCCCTGCCTCTGGCCCCAGCAGTCCTCCTCCGTGGGGAAGCCCAGGGCTTTTCCTGAGCTCTCTTTCCCTAGGTCCCTGCGGACTAAGCAGTCAAAGCAGGAGCCAGAAGCAGAAAAGGCATCCCAGAGGATCCCTCTGCAGCCTCATGAGCCAGGCCTGGACCCCAGCTGAAGGCAACAGACCCTCGTTCCCTGCCCTCCACAAACAAATCCCAGCCAGGTCCTTGCCTGTCTCTGGGCTCTGAGGACACCTTGGGGAGGGCCTGGGCACATCCATGCTCCTAGGACATAGTCTTTTGAGACCTTGCAGGAGTCATCTCCACCACCTCTGGAGCCCCCTCAGCCCAGCCCGGGCCAGTTCAAAGGTTTGGCCACAGGCCTTTGCACACCCCACCTTGCCCTCACCCTCCCCCCGCAGCCCAGACCCTGCCATTCTGTCCAGCCCTTCCCCACTGGCCACTTCCCTCATTGTTTCCACCCTCTTCCCCTTCTTGTGCCCACCCCTTTCTTCAACAAGAGGTTTCAATAAATGGCAATGAAGAATTCAAGCCCTGCTGCTCAGGAACGGGGGTGGAAAAGGGGGAAGGCCCCGGTGTGGACATGCGAGTGTGCAATTCTGTTCATCCGCACTGGCATGCACATGCCAGATACATGCAGGTGCAGGTATATATGTACGTGTGAGCTGGGCTGATGTGAACATGTGTGTGTAGTTTGAGCATACCGAGGTGTGTATACACCAAGCCTGTATTAGTCTACTCTGATTGCTGTAACAACATGCCACAGACCAGATCCTTGAAACAATTTCTTCCTCACAGTCCTGGAGGCTGGAAAGTCCAAGATCAAGGTGCTGGCAGGCTCAATTCCTGGTGTCCATGCCCGTGTGATGGACAGAGGCACATGCCTCCTGGTGGGGGCCTCACTTGCAGATAATCAGATACCTTCTCACTGTATCCTTGCATGGCAGAACAAGGAGAGATAAAGCAAGCTTTCTGGTTTCTCTCCTACTAAGGGCACTAATCCCATCATGCGGGTCCCAGCCCCATGACTCATCTAAATCTAATTACCTCTCAAAGATCCCACCTCCTACTACAGCCACATTGTTGTTCAGTCACTAAGTTGTGTCTGATTATTTGCAAAGCCATGGACTGCAGCACACAAGCCTTCCCTGTCCTTCACTATCTCCCAGAGTCTGCACAAACTCATGCCACGGAGTCAATGATGCCATCCAACCATCTCATTTTCTGTCACTCCTTACTCTTCCTGCCCTCAATCTTTCCCAGCATCAGTGTCTTTCCCAATGAGTCGGCTCTTTGCATCAGGTTGCCAAAGGATTGGAGCTTCAGCTTCAGCATCAGTCCTTCCAATGATTATTCAGTGTTGGTTTCCTATAGGATTGACTGGTTTGATCTCCTTGCTGTCCAAGGGACTCTCAAGAGTCTTCTCCAGCACCACAGTTCAAAAGCATCAGTTCTTTGGGGTTCAGCCTTCTTCATGGCCAACACTCACATCCATACATGACTACTGGAAAAACCATAGCTTTGACTATATGGACCTTTGTCACCACCACCACCTTAGGGGTCACAAAACAGTCTATGGCAAATCTTGTCCTTGGAAATACCACGTGTGTATCTACATGTCCCATTAGGCATGTCATCACTTGATTGAACAAGCCCAGAGTGCCTGCAGACAGAAGCCAGGGCTCCTAAAACCATGACCTCCTTTAGCCCGATCACTCCAAGTCTCTGATCCAAGTCCCAGCCCTGCACACACCAGGTATCTTTGTCTCCTATTTAACCAAGAAAACTGCAGCCATAACAATACAGTTGATATCTGCCACCATGTTTCCCAAGTTTGTCCCAATCACAGAAGAAAATCATCTTCTCATTGGGGCTTTGTGTCCAGCCTCTCCCACCAGCAGCCATCTGCTTTCCCTTGGGTCTCTGCCCTTTCTCTCTCTCCTGGCTCCTTCCCATCACCAGTTAAATAAACCCAAGCCTCGCCTATCTGAAAACAAGCCAACCCACCAATCTTCCTTGGATGCCATTTCTCCCTCCACAGCCACACTGTCTCTTTCTCCCCTTCAAAGCCAATCTTCTCAAAGTTCCCATCTGCCTCCCCTGCCTCCACTTTCTAACCTCATCCAGACTGTGCTCTGGCTCCCACCCTTCTCTGAAAATGTTTTCACCCAGGACAGTCATCACCCCCTGTGCCAAATCCATAGGTCATTGGTTATCCCTCATCTTACTTGATCTCACAAAAGATTTCATTCTATTGGTCATGACTTCCTCTTTGGATTCTGAGATGCCATGTCCTTGCAAATCCCTCCCACACTCTGGCTGCTCCTTCTAAGTCTCTTTTGGGTTTTTTCCTGTAAAGGCTACAGCAATCACTTTGTCTGTCCTTCATCCACCCCTTCCTCAAGGGTCTACATTCCACAGAACCTGTTAACTTAATGGTTAACATGACCTTGCACCTCTGATCATGATTGGTTGGACCAGAAAGCACTCTGGATCCAAATCTCATTAATCACATGTTCCCTCCTGGGCTAGAATTTGGGTCATGGAGGTTCTGGTTCATCTCTGTGTCTTGTCCTAAGAAAGCAAGTTAACATGAGGGTGGGCTGCCTCAGATAAAAGCAGAACAGAAAAAATCAGTTGCAGAGAAGGAATAAAGCAGCTGCACAGAGAGAAAAAGACAACATGAGCCCAGATAAACAGATAAGCAAACGGTGAGACCATTTGCATTGATCTTTAATGGATTCCGGGTCCCAATTCCTCTCAATCCCAGATGCACTTTCAGCCCCTGGTTTGTCTCAAATATTTTGAATTCTCTGAATAAATTCCTTTCTTTTTAAGCTCAACTCAAGGGTTTCTGTTCCTTATAACCAAACAATTCCAAAAGCAATTTCTTTATCATCTCTTAGTACTACATTTTCCAAAACCCTTTAAATGGACCTCTTCCTCTAGGATTCTTTGTCAGCCATGTCCAATGAAAATATAATACAAGCCACCTGTGTAATTTTAAAATTCCTAGTAACTATTTTTTAAGTTAAAAAGATGAAATTAATCTTAATACTGTAATATTTTTGTTTAATGCAAATATATCTATACATCACCATTTTATCATGTTAAATATAAAAGTTAACAGTGAGATATTTCATAGCTTTAATTCACACTAGTCCTCAGAATCTATATCCATTTTACCCTAATAGCATATCCCAATTCAGATCAGCTCAATACTAGCACCCAGAGTCCTTGCTAGTACATATTAGTACACCATTCTAGACAGCTCAGACACACATGTTCAGTTGCTCAGTTGTGTCTGACTCTTTGCAACCCATGGACTGCAGCACTCCAGGCTTCCCTGTCCTTCACTATCTCCCAGCGTATTTTGTTCAGACTCGTGTCTATTGCATCGATGATGTCACCCAACCATCTCATCCTCTGTTGTCCCCTTCTCCTCCTGCCATCAATCTTTCCCAGCACTGGGGTCTTTTCCAGTGAGACGGCTCTTCACAACAGATGGCCAAAGCATTGGAGCTTCAGCTTCAGTATCAGTCCTTCCAATGAATATTCAGGGTTGATTTCCTTTGGGATTGACTGGTTTGATCTCCTTGCTGTCCAAGGGACTCTCAAGACACACTGCAGGGCTTCAGCTGTCAGCCACAGAGCTAATTACTCTCAAGTCTGTATTTAGATATACTCTCAAATCTGGAAACCTTAATAAACATAAACTAGATCATATTACACCCCTACCTCAGTTTTTTGGTGACATCCCATTGGGATAAAGTCTAAACTCTGTTATAAGGCCAGTCATGATCAGGCCCCAACCTGATCAAGCCAACAAAGGCTTCAGTTTTTAACACTTTCCACTTTGCACCCTGAAATCTAGCCTCATCTCACTTCTTTCAGTTCCTAGACTGCACCAACTTCTCTTTTGCCTGCCCTTCATACTGCCTAGCACTTGACTTCTCCCTATCCAACCCCCACCACATTTGACTTAGGATCAGCTGACAATGAGATCATCAATGTCTCCTCTTGGTTTGAGTGGGTCTCAATCTAGAGAGAAAAGAATTGGGCTCAGAGAAAAGAACAATGACCCTCTCACCCCACTCCCATCTTTCACTTGTCCAGAATTCAGGGTGGCTCCCAGGACATCCTAGCCATGACCATTCTTGTGCTGTATCTAGATGTTTATTGAAAAGACACACAGGAACTTAAGGGAAGATACTCCAGCTCTACCCACTTTCCCTACTCCCTTCTCTCTGTCCCTGAACCAAGCCTCCAACTGGCTCAGTGAATTGCTATCCAATATGGAGCAGCTCACTTGGGCAGCATCATTCTGAGCTGGTTACTCAGAACCTCATTGATTACTACACTCACATCCAGACTTTTGGATGAATTCCTAATTTCTGTACCACCCACTGGCTAGGGTAGCCAGGCCACAAAGCACAAAGCTCACAATTTGGCTCCTTGTTCAGAATGCTGCTGTGAGCCTAGCAAGCACTTGGAGTCTGCCAGGCTTCTCTCCAGGTCAGTCATTTCAAACTCACACTTAGGGCATGTGATCTGAGCAAAAATGCTTTCGTAATCTATAAATCATTTATTTGAAAAGTCTCACAAAATAATCAAAATCAAAGTCACGGGTAGAATGACTTCCCTGGAGGTCCAGTGGCTAAGGCTCTGTGCTCCCAATGCAGGAGACCCAGGTTCAATCCCTGGTCAGGGAACTAGATCCCACGTGCCTCATTGAAGATTGAAGATCCCATGTGATGCAACTGAGACCCAGCACAGCCAAATAAATTTTAAAAATTTTAATCACTGGTCGTCACATCTTAAGGGCTTTCCAGGTGGAGCTAGTGGTAAAGAACCCGCCTGCCAATGCAGGAGACATAAAAGACACAGGTTAGATCCCTGGGTTGGGAAGATCCCCTGGAGGAGAGGGCATGGCAACCCACTCCAGTATTCTTGCCTAAAGAAGCCCCATGGACAGAGGAGCCTGACAGGCTACGTCCAAAGGGTCACAAAGAGTCGGACACTACTGAAGCAACTTTGCACACACACACACCTTAAATTCCACTTGTTTAATAGAATAAAGTTGTACAAAATATGGATGTCTCAGGAAATCTGGGATATGTGATGGCTGCTAATGTGGTAGAAAGAGCAATGGAATCAGGAGGTCTGAGTTTGAGATTTGCTTGCTGTGTGATCATAAATCCCTTGACTACTCTGAGCCTTGGTAGGAAGTTGTCACCTGGGTGCTGGCATTCATTGTTAATGGCATGTGGTTCTGTGGCTCTTGGCCAATCAGAAGTCCACAGATTTGACCCCTACTTGGTGAGCATGGCCAGAACTTAAGTCCACATTCCAGTCAGCACAGAGGAGTCCAACTCTGGGTGTTTCATGACCCAGAATGTCCCTAAAGGATAGTTCCTGGCACTACAAATCATTTGCCATGGGAGCAATTCCACCCAGAAGCTCATTGTGAAATGGGAGGCTGATGGGAAATCTCCTCACTAACCTTATGATCCCAGGAGCCAACCACAGTTCAGTCTCTGGAGTTTCCATCTGAGCCTCTTCCAGACTTAGCCTGGCTTAAGGCTGGCCAGGCACTAAGGAGGGAGCTCTTCTCCCTAGGCAGGATTGGACACAGGCTCAGAGAAGGAGGGTGCTCATAGGGGCTCATATCCCCCCCACCCACTGCCCTTGGCACTCCACCCTCTCCCCCATGAGGGCACCAAGTCCTGGCAGGAGACTGGCCCCAGAACCCCCAAGCTGTTTGTCCAGCTGTCTTCACATCCCCAGGTCACAGGGCTCTTATATACCTTGGCCTGGAAAATGTTGTCAGGCATCTGGATACCCACTGGGTCCCAGCCCAGAACCAACACTGGATGGGGAGGAGGGAAGCTGGGAGAGTCCTGTCTCTCTCTGGGCCTCCCCTATTCTATTGCGTACATAGGAGGCCAGATGGTCTCCAAGAGCTCTTTGGCTGGGCAGTCCACTCCTCTAGAGTAGCATTTAAGAACCTGGCTTTGAAGCTAGAATAGGTTTGAGCCAGTTTACGATTTCATGTACCCCAGGACATCAATAGACAATAAATACTCTTCCAACTTCACACACAGAAGTGTAGTTTGTGGAAACTGTGAGCTGATGACGGAGCATCTTGACTTCTTACAAGAGAAGTCAGAAATCAAACTCAACAAGACTCAGAGATCTGTGCCCAGAGGAATTGAAAAATGCCCCTTCCCTTCTCAACCCTTCGCATTGGCTAATGGGTACAGGGCCTGGTGTATCTCCCAAAAAACTATGGGACCCTAGTAATCCATGTGTTCAGACACACGCCAAAATCTCTGAGGTGGGAAATGGAGCAATCAATAGGCAGCAGATTACAGAGAAGGACAGTCAGAGACCCCAAATGGAAACACATTACGAAGGGCAAAAAAAGTCTTTCGTGGTAACCTGAGCCCAGTAATCGAGCTAAAACACGGTGGGAAAGGTTGTTGGCCTGGACACAGGAGGACCGGAGTCCTGATTCAGCCACTCCAGTGGCGAAACTGGCTGTGTAGGCAAAACTAGGGGAAGACCTGCAGCACTTTGGGGCCCGAGCTACTCAGGGGAGGAAGAGGAGGTCTCATTTTCAGCTCACAAAAATTTCCCCATTCAAATAAGCCCGCGGGGATTCTTAGAAATATGTTGATAGGAATCACGCATTTGACTGCACTGTCCTTTGCCAAGCAGGTATGGGATTGATCACTATACAAAAGAAGTCTGAGAGCATCTTCTAAGGTAGGGTTTCTGATCATTATTGACATTTTAGCTCCAAAAATTACTGGTTACGGGGAGCTGGCTTGTGTACTGCAGGATGTTCAGTACCATCCCCAGACTCTCCCCACCAGGTGCCAGTAGCACCATCACCCCTACTAGTGACAATGTCTCCAGACAGGGCCAAATGTCCCTGGGAAGCAAGTGTGTGTGTTAGTCACTCACTCATGTCTGACTTTGCAACCCCATGGACTATAGCCCACCAGGCTCCTCTGTCCATGGGATTCTCCAGACAAGAATACTGGAGTGAGTTGCCACTCCCTTCTCCTGGGGATCTTCCCGACCCGGAGATCTTCCTGACCCAGGGATCAAACCTGCGTCTCCTGCATTGCAGGCAGATTCTTTACAGTCTGAGCCACTAAAGAAGCCTCCCTGGGGGGCAAAAATCTCCCCCAGTGGAGAATTCACTGTTCTGGGGGTAAGGTGTCCCAGGCACATTTTCTCTCTAAATTCAGTGTGATAGTCTCACCTTTAGACCAGAAACAAATAATAAGAACAGCTTATGATCATTGAGCCACAGGGCAGGGATCTTTACCTGTATTTGCTCATTTAACGCTCCAGTGAGGCAGGCACAACTAGTATCCCCACCTTGCAAACAAGGACACTGAGATACAGAGGAGTTTAGCAACTTGCCCACAGCCAGTAAGTATGAAGTGAGGACTTGGATCCAAGTAATCTGACTCTGGAGTCCATGTTTTATATAATATACACTGTGCAAAGTAAAGGCAAGAAGCTGTAAACCCAAAATCTATATGTATTTTGGGCTTCCCTGTGGCTCAGCTGGTAAAGAATCCGCCTGCAATGCGGGAGACCTGGGTTCTATCCCTGAGTTGGGAAGATCCCCTGGAGAAGGGAAAGGTTACCCACCCCAGTATTCTGGCCTGGAGAATTCCATGGACTGTATAGTCCATGGGATCACAAAGAGTCAGACACAACTGAGCGACTTTCACATATGTGTTTTACCCTAACAGAGTATCTCAATTTCAGTTCAGTCACTCAGTCACGTCCAACTCTTTGCAACCCCATAGACTGCAGCACACCAGGCTTCCCTGTTCATCACCAACTCTCAGAGCTTGCTCAAACTCATGTCTATCAAGTCGGTGATGCCATCCAACCATCTCATCCTCTGTTGTCTCCTTCTCCTCCTGCCTTCAGTCTTTCCCAGCATCAGGGTCTTTTCCAGTGAGTCAGTTCTTTGCATCAGGTGGCCAAAATATTGGAGTTTCAGCTTCAACATCAGTTCTTCCAATGAATATTCAGGACTGATTGCCTTTAGGATGGACTGGTTTGATCTCCTTGCAGTCCAAAGGACTCTTAAGAGTCTTCTCCAACACCACAATTCAAAAGCATCAATTCTTTGGCACTCAGCTTTCTTTATAGTCCAACTCTCACATCCATACATGACTACTGGAAAAACCGTAGCTTTGACTAGACGGACCTTTGTTGAAAAAGTAATGTCTCTGCTTTTTAATATGCTATCTAGGTTGGTCATAGCTTTTCTTCCAAGAAGCAAGCGTCTTTTAATTTCATGGCTGCAGTCACCATCTGCAGTGATTTTGGAGCCCAAAAAAATAAAGCTGATCTCAATTTGGATCAGCTCAAGTCAAACACTCAGTAGTAGCTAGCAGCTACCATACTGGATGCTCTCTTGACAACCCCAAGTTAAGATCCAACCAGTAGGATCCCATAGAAACCCACCCAATCAGAGCTCGGCAGTGCCCTGAGCATGAGAGAACTGGACTGGGAAGCCAAACTATTGGAGGAAATCAAGTGAATGTCTTAGAGTTGTAGCTAAAAGTAAAATAAGTTCATGCTTATTGTGAAGGAGGAGGAGAAGACGAAGGAGAAAAAAAAAAGAAGAGAAGGAAAAGAAGAAGCTATAGATAGGAGACAAGATAAAGGAAAATTTTGAATCAGGATGAACAAGAAAATAGAAACTGAGATACTGAAAGACTCAATCTACATGTATGATGTTAGTCTGAGATCCCACTGCTTCAAAAGTAGTCTTTGGCCTTTTTTGTGTCTTCCAATTGAACAAAGCTATGGTCCTGTATGATGTAAGCAGTCAGGACTTCCCTGGTGGTCCAGCGGTTAAGAATTCACTTTGCAATACAGGGGACATGGGTTTGATTCCTGGTCAGAGAACTAAGATCCCACATGCTGTGGGGCAACTAAGCCCATATGCCACAACTATTGAGCCCATGCATCACAACTAGAGAGTCTATGTGCCACAACTAAGACTCGACATACCCAAATAAATAAATAATTTTTTAAGTTACTAAAAAAAATTATGTAAGCTGTCCCCAGAAGACCAAAGGCCAGGGTTGCCAATTTTAGCAAGTAAGAATACAAGATGTCCAGTTAAATTTGAATTTCAGATCAAGGAATACCTTTCTAGTATAAGTACAGCCCATGTAATGTTAGGGACATACTTATACAAAAGAAAAAAAAAAATATTTGCTGATCTAAAATCCAAATTAACTGGGCATCCTGTATTTTCTCTGGCAACTTCTCCCAAAAATGGTCCATTTGGATCCTTCCCACTAAAAAGGACAGAAGCCCCACAAGAGGCCAACACATTTCCCAGAATCCAGTCTTCCTACTAAAAGGAAGACAAAAAGGTCCCACCGTATCCCCTCTTGCCCCCAGATGCTCAGGTGGGTCCTCCCAGGACATCCACTCCCACCACCGCCACTTCAGTCCACCCTCTCCTGCCCTTTATACCCACTTGGAGAAATTCCATTGATACCAGGATACCCAGAGGGTTAATCCTTCTGATACCAAGTCACACTTTAACTCATTCCCTCCAGGCCAAGGATTAAATACTGCCCGTGTAGGGGTCAGGGCTACAGCAGACCCTGAAAGTGGAGCGACACCTCCCCCACCAAGTGAGGAGAGGCCGCAAAAGAAAGGGAGGGACAAAACTAGGAGAGAGAAGGAAGGAGGGGCCGCCTGGCCGGGTTGCTGTCCCCCCACAGAGCCAGCTCAGATTCAGTTCCAGGAGCGACTTGGCTGCAGAAGCAACAGCGTTCCGTCTCCTCCAGTGCAGGGCAGCAGGCGGAGGGCCACAGAGACGGCGGGCCTGGGACCGGACGTCCTTAGCCCCCAGCCAACTTGGCCAGGCCTGGCCCCATGGCCTTCAATGACCTCCTGCTGCAGTTGGGGGGCGTCGGCCGCTTCCAGAAGATCCAGGTCACCCTGGTGATCCTCCCTTTGATCCTGTTGGCCTCCCACAACACCCTGCAGAACTTCACCGCCGCCATCCCCACCCACCACTGCCGCCCACCTGCCGACACCAACCTCAGCGAGGACGGGGACCTGGAGGCCTGGCTGCCCCGGGATGGGCAGGGGCGGCCCGAGTCCTGCCTCCTCTTCACCTCCCCCCAGCGGGGACCGCCCTTTCCCAATGGCACAGAGACCAACGGCACAGGGGCCACAGAGCCCTGTCCCCACGGCTGGATCTACGACAACAGCACCTTCCCTTCCACCATCGTCACTGAGGTGAGGAGCCCTGGGCCCCTAGCTTCTTCTCCCAACCCCTGTGTCCCCATCTTATCATCCCCTCCACCACACACACACACTCACACACACAGTCTCAATGGAGAAAGGGTTCCAGATGGGGGCCTTTGTAGAAAAGGGAACGTGGAGTTGCAGGGTCAAGAAAAGAGTCTCGGCTTCCGGGACCAAACAGAAGTGTTGAGGAAGGGGGTGTTCCGGCCTCAGAGACCCAGCTGGAAGGAGGGTAGGGGGCTTCCCTGAAGCCCAGGCTCACCTTGGCCTGACCTTTGCTCCCTCTCCCCACAGTGGGACCTCGTGTGCTCTCACAGGGCCTTACGCCAGCTGGCTCAGTCCTTATACATGATGGGAGTGCTTCTTGGAGCCATGACATTCGGGTGCCTAGCAGACAGGTCAGTCCTGGGCAGGGCCAAGGAGCCAGGCTGGGACTGGGGACTCCTTGGCTGAATTCGGGAGGGCCACGGTGGGTGG
The DNA here is from genome assembly GCF_000754665.1 of Bison bison bison. Classification (NCBI taxonomy): domain Eukaryota; kingdom Metazoa; phylum Chordata; class Mammalia; order Artiodactyla; family Bovidae; genus Bison; species Bison bison. The sequence continues at coordinate 631,627 of NW_011494906.1, forward strand.
TTGGCACGCCTAACTGGGGCTGGACTGAGGATATACAGCATCAGCCTCATGATACGTCACGGTCCCAGGCCAGCGCCTCTCCCAGTTTGGCCTGGCCCTTGCTGGTCCTCAAAACCCCTGCTGCAGGCCTCCCCTCCCCTGACAGGCTGGGCCGCCAGAAGGTGCTGATCTTCAACTACCTGCAGACAGCTGTGTCGGGAACCTGTGCCGCCTTCGCTCCCAACTTCCCCGCCTACTGCGCCTTCCGGTTCCTCTCGGGCATGTCAACAGCTGGCGTTGTCCTCAACTGCATGACACTGAGTGAGGGGCCTGGGAGGGCAGGGCAGGCCCCCACCCTCGCCCTCCAACCACCCAGCCCCACAGCCCCCTTCCAGCCTCCTCTCCCAGCCCACCCTTCTGGCACTCAGCCTGTTCTGCCCTTGCAGCCAACATACAGCCTTCGTCCTGGAGCTCACACTATCCTGACCTCTTCTTTAGATACTCAACTACAAACTCCATTGTTAGGGCCAGGCAGTTCCCATAAATGACTGAGGAGCTGAGAGGCATTAGAGAGCGTGAAGACTGTCTCCAAAAGAGAGACACACCCATCCAGAGGGGTTGCTGCCACTCAGCTGCTCCAGACAAGAAGCATCGGGGCTATCAGATCTGCCCCTGCCCCTCTTTTATTACTGTCAAATATCCCAACTGTTTAACATTTGCAATTAATTCTCATATTTTAATATAAGCCAAGCCAGCATTATGTGGACCAAACACATTTATGGACGGAGCATGGCCTGTCCCTGACTCATCAACATGCATCCTCAGATGGGTCACCCCCCTGGCTCTGTTTCTCAGATGGAGAACCTGAGGCTAGGGGGAAGGGACAGGATTCCCCCAAGGTCATTCCTCAAGCCCAAAAGAGAATCTAAGGATTTGAGATTCTCTGGACTAAAGTAGGGCTTCCCAGGTGGCCAGGCCAGTGTCAGTGAAAGTCGCTCAGTCGTGTCCAACTCTTTGTGACCCCACTGACTATACAGTTCATGGAATTCTTCAGGCCAGAATACTGGAGTGGGTAGCCTTTCCCTTCTCCAGGGTATCTTCCTAACCCATGGATTGAACCCAGGTCTCCTGCATTGTAGGCGGATTCTTTACCAGCTAAGCCACAAGGGAAGCCCAAGAATACTGAAGTGGGTAGCCCATCCCTTCTCCAGTGGATCTCTCCAATCCAGGAATCGAACCAGGGTCTCCTGCATTGCAGGTAGATTCTTTACCAACTGAGATATCAGGGAAGCCCCTTCCCAGGTGGTGCTAGTGGTAAAGAACCCACCTGCCAGTGCAGGTAGATGTAAGAGACACAGGTTTGATCCCTGGGTTGGGAAGATCCCCTGGAGGAGGGCACAACAACCCACTCCAGTATTCTTGCCTGGAGAATCCCATGGTCAGGGGAGCCTGGTAGGCTGCAGTCCATAGGGTCACATATAGTCGGACACAACTGAAGCCCACAAGGAATGAAGCTGGACCTCTTCAGACCTCAGCAGAAAGGTGCTCCCATTCCCACCTCAACTCTCCGGGATGGCAGAAAGTCTCTGTCTCCTCTGAGCTGCTCTGGTCACTGAGGCTGAAATCCAGCCCAGGCTAAGAAGGACCAGAGGAGTGACTGCTGTTGAGGATGGACTGAGTAGTCAGAGGTGCTCCGAAGGGAAATAGGACCCTGGCCAGGACAGTAGGTTGGAGAGGAGCAAAAACACACAGCAAGGAAGTGGAGGAGCAACTCCTGGGGATTCCAAACTTACCTCCCCATCCCTACCTCCACCACAAGCCTCTCCCCCAGTCCCCCTTCCATGGCCCCCAACCTCATCTGATGTATCTCCCACTGAGCTCTGGGACAAACCAAGGTTTGGACAGATAGTGGGAGTCTCAGCGGGCCCCAGGGGTCTCCACCACGTGGCACCCAGTAAGTTGCACCACTCTGTTCTAACCCTCTTTCCAGATGTAGAGTGGATGCCCATCCACACACGGGCCTACGTGGGCACCCTGACCGGCTATGTCTACAGCCTGGGCCAGTTTCTCCTGGCTGGTATGGCCTATGCTGTGCCCCACTGGCGTTACCTACAGCTATTGGTCTCTGCGCCCTTTTTTGCCTTCTTCATCTACTCCTGGTACGTAGGGCCCAGACAGATGTGAGGGGATGAGACTTCCCCAGATTTTGCTGTACACTCCACCTGCAGAGTCCAAGAAGGTCAAACCCAGGCCAGGGATTCAGTGTAACTGATGGGGAAACTGAGGCTGTGGGTGGAAGGACTTGCCCAAAGGTATCCAATTCTCCAGCCTCCTCAGCTCTCCAGCTTGTCTGCCCTGCTCCCTTTACCCAGCACCCAAGAACCAAGACCCCATGTTGAGGAATAAGTCATTACCAAGCTGAACACCGTTTTGTGGTCCTAGAGAGAGGGCTCTGGTATAGTCCTGGGCTCCCAGCCTTGGAGGAAATCCCACTGCAGCCCTCTGGAAAGCCCACGCCCTACCTCCAGCCCACATGACTTGGAACTGCAGCCACGCCAACACCTACACTCACTCCTGCCCCCAGGTTCTTCATCGAGTCGGCCCGCTGGTACGCTTCCTCCGGGAGGCTGGACCTCACCCTGAGAAACCTGCAGAGAGTGGCCTGGATCAATGGGAAGCAGGAAGAGGGAGCCAATCTAAGTATGGAGGTAAGCCCCCGAGATCTCCTGCAACATCCCACCCATTAGTAAACCCAGGACTCAGAGGGCTTCTTTGAGTAAGGGGCTAGGCTGGGAGGAGCTCCTGGGGGAGTCCAAGCCCTGAGCCCCATCCATCCCGGCAGGCGCTCCAGGCCAGTCTGAAGAAGGAGCTGACCACAGGCAAGAGCCAGGCCTCAGCCCTGGAGCTGCTACGCTGCCCTGCCCTTCGCCGCCTCTTCCTCTGCCTCTCCATGCTGTGGTAGGCCCAGACAGACAGACTGATGGACAGACAGACAGACCAAGAGACAAGAGGCTGGTTGGGGAAGGAGTGGACCACAGTGGGTAGAAGAAGGCAGACAAGAGGGAGGAAGTCAACAGACCAGCTGTGAGAGGCATAAAGAGTCTTAAGGAATCAAACAACCTCCAGCCTCAATTTGCCTCTGGTCCCCAACTGGGCATCAATCTCTCCATATTCTTCTCCTTTTATCAGCTCTGTTCCAATATGGAGACACCTCATCAAGATTGATGGCCCCCAGAGTCTGCAGAATTATATCACGAAGGCTGGCTTGCAAAACTTCTGGAGCATTTACTAGCCTTGTGGTGTCTGCCAGAAACACTGGCACAACAATAAGATGCCCAAAGCTCATCTCTGAAAGCAGATTCTGGCCAAGGTTGATACCAATGAAAAATCTTCCTTTCACATTGCAACATTCCCTGTTACCCTTCTTACATGCCACCATCCTAACCCCATCGTCTAGCAATCCCATGACAATTAAGAGAAACATGGTCAGAAGGAACAAGCCTGCCACTGAATTCTTTGTTTCCAATTTGGAGTTTGCTCCAGGTTGGGGTTCTGTCCAATAACCTGAGCTTTATTTTCTGGGCTCTTGGCATCTTAAGAAACACAATACCCATCCCAGGACTACAGACAGGTCGTGGAAAACTCTGGCCTCTCCCAACACCTTTCCCCTAAAGATATTGCTTTGATATCCAAGATGAAATAAAGACTAAAACTATATAAATCCTACCTGGCAACTAAGTGAAAATTCCCTAATACACTAGAGACACAGATTAAGAAATCTGGGGGATTAGAGGACTTTGTTGTTGTTCAGTCTCTCGGTCGTGTCTGACTCTTTGCAACCCCATGAACATCAGCATGCCAGGCTTCCCTGTCCTTCATTATCTCCCAGAGTTTGCTCAAACTCATGCCCACCGAGTCAGTAATGCCATCCAACCATCTCATCCTCTGTTGTCCCCTCCTCCTCCTGCCCTCAGTCTTTCCCAGCATCAGGGTCTTTTCCAATGAGTCAGCTCTTCGCATCAGGTGGACAAAGTATTAGAGGACTACCCCAATATCTAAAGTGCATGTTAAATGTCAGAAGAAATATTAGCCAAGGTAGACTGCAGATTCTTAAGCAAGGTACCCTGTGCAGCTCACCCATTTGGGATGAGCACCCCCTCCTTAAGCTTCCTAACAAACTCCATACCCCTCATCCCTCCCCACTAGGTTTGCCACTAGCTTTGCCTACTACGGGCTGGTCATGGACCTTCAGGGTTTTGGGGTCAGCATCTACCTAATCCAGGTGATCTTTGGTGCTGTGGACCTGCCTGCCAAGCTTGTGAGCTTCCTTGTCATCAACAATGTGGGCCGCCGGCCTGCCCAGATGGCCTCACTGCTGCTGGCAGGCATCTGCATCCTCATCAATGGGGTGGTACCCAAGGGTGAGCACCCATGAGCACCTTGGTCCCTCGTCCTTGGCCACATCCCCAGACGTGACCCAACTTCTCAACCCCCTCTCCCAAGATCCCGCTGACCTCCTCCTTTTTCTCTAGATAAGTCCATTGTCCGAACCTCTCTTGCTGTGCTGGGGAAGGGCTGTCTGGCTTCCTCCTTCAACTGCATCTTCTTGTACACTGGGGAGGTGTACCCCACAATGATCCGGTGAGTGGGAGCTTAATGGGAGGAACTTTGGGGCAAAACATTCCCCCTGCATACAGGTCAGACCCCAGGGCACATGTCAAAGGGGGCCACCAACTGGGACAGGGTGGGGAGCCAAGAAGACACATCTCAGAGGCAATTAACTGAAGTCCCCCCAGATCTCCAAGGCACAAGTTAGAAGATCTAAATGCCATTAAAAGATCTAATCTGCCACCAAATCGAAATGCCATCTTTAAACCAAATGGTATGTCTGAAACAGAAGACCACAACCATGAAAAGGAGTTTTCTAGCACAAGAGCCACACTTAATAGCGGTTGTTCTGGTAGTTGTACAGATAAATACAGCACTACTTTTTTGAGTGCCAGGGTTGGGAGGAGGGGATAGTTTTGCATTAAGACACAAGAAACATGTCTGTTTGAAGAGTGGGATGCAAAACAACAACAAATACAGAATGGGATGCAAAATTCACATGAGATATCAAAGAAATGCCAAGCTTCCCTAGGCAACTTGGAATGAGAACCCTGAGAGGTCATGGTTATTGTCCTATACCCTCAAGGGATTTCAGCTGAAAGAACAATAGTATAAAGGCACTGTCAAACTTTTTACAAATATCAACTCCTTTGGCCCTCATAACAATCTTATGAGGTGGGTACTATGATAATTCTCATTTTCCACATAAGAAAACTGAGCCACGGAGAGGTTAAGTGACTTGTCCCAGGTCACACAGCTTCTAAGTCAGGAAGCTTGGATTCAAATCCAAGCAGTTTATCTCCCTATTATCAACGTTTTTAACCTCTGCTCTCATAGAGAATGTTCTTAACATATTAATATGAAGATTCCAGGTCCCTTCACCCTAGGAATTCTAATCCAACAGGTCTGTGTGGGGCTGATGTTGTTTAGTCACTAAGTCACATCCAACTCTTGCAACCCCATGGACTGTAGCCAAACAGGCTCTTCTGTCCATGGGATTTCCCAGGCAAGAATACTGCAGTGGGTTACCATTCCTTTCTCCAGGGGCTCTTCCTGATCCAGGGACTGAACTCATGTTTCCTGAATTGCAGGTGTATTCTTTACCACTGAGCCACTGGGGAAGCCCGCCTCCTCTGACTGGGGTTAGGGCAACTGAAAATCAAGTCCCCCAGCTGATCTGAGAACAACTGACCCAGCTCAGCTAATTTGACACCGAGGTTCAGGGAGGAAAAGAAACTTGTCCAAGGTCACATAGCAAGTTAAGGGCAAAGGCAAAAATCAATATCCTGATTCTCTGGCCAGAACTCTTCCCAACTTATTCTTTTTATTATTATCTCCAAAATAAATGCCAAATTGGTTAGCTGATAAAATGGGGAACAGAGCAGGTACCAGGGAGTCTCCTGGGGCTGGGCCTGAGCTGCCCTGACCCCAAATTCAGCTGGGACCTCAGCATTTGTGCCAGAACACTAATCAACACCCAACCCCCTGGATCCCACAGGCAGACGGGCTTGGGAATGGGCAGCACCCTAGCGCGAGTGGGCAGCATTGTGAGCCCGCTGGTGAGCATGACCGCCGAGCTCTACCCCTCCGTGCCTCTCTTTATCTACGGTGCTGTCCCAGTGGCTGCCAGCGCTGCCATTGCCCTCCTGCCGGAGACCCTGGGCCAGCCACTGCCAGACACAGTGCAAGACGTGGAAAACAGGTGGGCCCCCATCCAGTGAAAAGCAGGAACTCGCCCCGAGTCATACATCCAGGCTGGGGTAGCACTGAGACTCAAACCTAGGCCTCCTCTTCCCAGTGGAGGGGTGGGGGTCCTTGTCCCTGTGTCCCCTCGCCCCTCCCCAATCAGCTGAAAGTCTCCTGGGGTCCCTCCTGGCTCTGGAGAGTGGTAGCTGTTTGGGGCAGAGAGCTGGTAGCTGGGCACAGCTGCCTGGAGAGCCCCGTGGAAGACCCCAGCTGGTCTGGAGGCTTCTACCCAGGACACCACTCTCCTGTCCCCACCACCACAGGAGGAGAGGGAAAACGAGGAAGCAGCAAGAGGAGCTGCAGAAGCAGATGGTCCCGCTCCAGGCTTCGGCACAAGTGAAGAACTGACTCTGGGCACTGAAAGGGAGCCTTACAGGGCCCTAAAGGAAGAGAGGGTCCTACAGGCAGCTCACATGAGAAGGGGGAGGGGGATTCGTGGCCCAAGAGTTGGGGCTGTGGTTCAGGGAAGCAGCCTCTCAGCTCTCCCCCGCTCCCTTAATACGAAGACCACATATTAAAAGGTTTCTTCGCAGCATCTCCCTTTGTCTCTCTTCTCTCAAACGAAACAGCCACTCCACTTCAGCGGACACCGTCCAGTCCCCGCCCTCAGCCCCCAGGATTTGACAAACCATTCCAGACAACTGGCGAAGGATCTTTTACCTCTGCTCCCTCCCCTGTCCCTCCTTTGCCCCGTCTTCCCTCCTTCCTTTTCTAACCTAAGTATTTTCTGAGTTTTAAATCCTTTACACCCCTGCCCTGTCTGGCTGGAAATTGACAAGCCTCGAAAATGAAAGCAGCCAATCAGAGGCTTTATTTCAGGCTCCGCCCCCTCTGTGAACGCTCCTGGGAACCTCTGGCAACAAAAGGAGGAGAAAAACACCGAACAGCTGTGAACTCAGGACGCTGGTCCCTGCCCCTCTGGATTCCAGCAGGGTCCGGACTCAAAACCAGTTTGCCACTTCCAGCTCTGCAGCTGGACATTCAGCCCGCTGGCTACCCTAATCCTCCGGCACGGCATTTCCTGGGCTTTCTTGGCCGCTCTCCCGCCTGCTGGCCCTGGGCTGGTGGAGAGGAGGGAGGAGAGGAAGGGGAGGGTGAAACCCAGCCAGAGAGCCAGAGCTGAGTGCTAATTTGGTGTCAAGCACTGTTCTAAGTACTTTGCATGTATTAACGCAGTCAGTTCTCCCAGTAACTTTCTAGAGAGACGCGCAATTATCGTCCTGCATTTTACCTAATGCGACTTCATTGGAAAAGACCCTGATGCTGGGAAAGACTGAGGGCAAGAAGAGAAGGGGGTGACAGAGGATGAAATGGTTGGATGGTATCACAACTCAATGGACAGGAGTTTGAGCAAACTCCAGGAGATAGTGAAGGACCGGGAAGCCCTGCGTGCTGCAGTCCCTAGGGTCACCAAGAGTCAGACACGACTTAGCGACTGAACAACAAAAAAATTTTACAGATAAGGAAGTCAAGGCACTGGAGTGGTTAAGCAACTTGCCCAGATTCACACAGCTTTTAAACTGCAGACTCAGGGTTAGAAGCAGCCCATCCGGAAAGTGTGTGCTTGGACCCACCCCCTCTCCCCTACCCACCCCTTCCCCTCCCAACTGCCTGGGCTGTGAGGTACTGAGACTTTGGCCTCTTCCACCCCTTGAGGCTGTGCTTCTCCTTTTCCCTCCTGGGCTGGAAAAACACAGAGAAAGGTAAAAGAGGAGTGATGAGATCACAGGGTAGGAACCACCTACCTACCTGTGAGGGATAAAGGGAATTTAGGGATCACAGTCAGAAAAAGAGGGATATCCAATCACCTGCCTCAGCCAGGGAGCTCCCTTCAGGGAAGCTGGGAGTTGGGGCAGAGGTGAGCGCTGGCGTGGGGAGGCCATGGGAAAAGATACACCTGTTAATGCCCAAAGGTGGCAGGAAGGAGGGACCAGCAGTGCCCTCTGGTACATGTACTTGCTTAGTCATGCTTGCTTGCTGGCACACTGCCCCTGACACTTTCCCCTGCGGCCAACCCAGCCCCCTAGACCCTTGTCCCCTGGGGAAGGTCCACACTCTCAAGTCATAGGCATTGCCTTCCAGGTGGGGTCAGAGAGTTCTTGCTGTGTCAGGGCAACCTGGACAGGGGACTTGGCTTGGAGTTCTCCTGAAAAAGCCACAAAGCCCTGGGAGAGCTCATGGCAGCTCAGCCAGCCAGATGACAGCATGGGCAGAGCCCGAGCGCAGCTGAAATCACCATAACCCACCCCCCATCCTGGAACACCTGCAGCCTTGACGTTCCCCAGTGGTGTGGACATTCCCCATGGTTGTTGTTTAGTTACTAAGTCATGTCCGACTCTTTTGCAACCCCATGGACTGTAGCCCGCCAGGCTCCTCTGTCCATGGGGTTTCCCAGGCAAGAATACTACTAGAGTGGGTTACCATTCTCCGTGCTCCTCAAGAATTTCTTGACCATCACAGGATCCAGTAGATGCCAGTGTCAGCAGCCCCAGCCCTGCTGCTATTTCTCAGGCAGTGTTGCCCTCTTGAGGGATGAGGGGCACCTAGGATGGCATACTCTGCCTCTGCATATCTAGGGGTCTTGGGACCAATGACTTTCCCTACCCTTGCCTCAACACCCTACTAGCAAGTCTGACAAGCTCTGACTCCCGTGGGTCTGTCAGCTCTCTTCTTAGGTCATTTGATATCTACGTCTGCCTCAATGAGAGGCAGTCCCTGGCCCACCCCAGCCGCATACATCCCCAACTGGGAAAGTCCTGGTGCTGATTTAGACAGCTTACACCATCTGCACAGACTCCTTATCCCCAGCTTCTAGCCTGAGACTTCCTGCACTCACCCCATTCAGTTCAGTTCAGTTCAGTTGCTCAGTTGTGCCCAACTCTTTGCGACCCCATGAATCGCAGCACGCCAGGCCTCCCTGTCCATCACCAACTCCCAGAGTTCACTCAGACTCATGTCCATCGAGTCGGTAATGACATCCAGCCATCTCATCCTCTGTCGTCCCCTTCTCCTCCTGCCCCCAATCCCTCCCAGCATCAGGGTCTTTTCCAATGAGTCACCTCTTCACATGAGGTGGCCAAAGTACTGGAGTTTCAGCTTTAGCATCATTCCTTCCAATGAACACCCAGGACTGATCTCCTTTAGAATGGACTGGTTGGATCTCCTTGCAGTCCAAGGGACTCTCAAGAGTCTTCTCCAACACCACAGTTCAAAAGCATCAATTCTTCTGCACTCAGCTTTCTTCACAGTCCAACTCTCACATCCATACATGATCACTGGAAAAACCATAGCCTTGACTAGATGGACCTTTGTTGGCAAAGTAATGTCTCTGCTTTTCAATATGCTATCTAGGTTAGTCATAACTTTCCTTCCAAGGAGTAAGCGTCTTTTAATTTCATGGCTGCAATCAACATCTGCAGTAATTTTGGAGCCCAGAAAAATAAAGTCTGACCCTGTTTCCACTGTTTCCCCATCTATTTCCCATGAAGTGATGGGACCAGATACCATGATCTTAGTTTTCTGAATGTTGAGCTTTAAGCCAACTTTTTCACTCTCCTCTTTCACTTTCATCAAGAGGCTTTTTAGTTCCTCTTCACCTTCTGCCATAAGGGTGGTGTCATCTGCATATCTGAGGTTATTGATATTTCTCCTGGCAATCTTGATGCCAGCTTGTGCTTCTTCCAGCCCAGTATTTCTCATGATGTACTCTACATATAAATTAAATAAGCAGGGTGACAATATACAGCCTTGACGAACTCCTTTTCCCATTTGGAACCAGTCTGTTGTTCCATGTCCAGTTCTAACTGTGGCTTCCTGATCTGCATATAAGGTTTCTCAAGAGGCAGATCAGGTGGTCTGGTATTCCCATCTCTTTCAGAATTTTCCACAGTTTATTGTGATCCACACAGTCAAAGGCTTTGGCATAGTCAATAAAGCAGAAATAGATGCTTTTCTGGAACTCTCTTGCTTTTTTGATGATCCAGCAGATGTTGGCAATTTGATCTCTGGTTCCTCTGCCTTTTCTAAAACCAGCTTGAACATCTGGAAGTTCACTGTTCACGTATTGCTGAAGCCTGGCTTGGAGAATTTTTAGCATTACTTTACTAGCATGTGAGATGAGTGCAATTGTGTGGTAGTTTGAGCATTCTTTGGCATTGCCTTTCTTTGGGATTGGAATGAAAACTGACCTTCTCCAGTCCTGTGGCCACTGCTGAGTTTTCCAAATTTGCTGGCATATTGAGTGCAGCACTTTT
>NW_011494906.1:642312-648933 GCF_000754665.1 Bison bison bison
TTTATCGATCCCATCTTTGCATGAAATGTTCCCTTGGTATCTCTAATTTCTTGAAGAGATCTCTAGTCTTTCCCATTCTGTTGCTTTCCTCTATTTCTTTGCACTGATCACTGAGGAAGGCTTTCTTATCTCTCCTTGCTATTCTTTGGAACTCTGCATTCAGATGCTTATATCTTTCCTTTTCTCCTTTTCTTTTCATTTCTCTTCTTTTCACAGCTATTTGTAAGGCCTCTTCAGACAGCCATTTGGCTTTTTTGCATTTCCTTTTCTTGGGGATGGTGTTGATCGCTGTTTCCTGTACAATGTCATGAACCTCCATCCATAGTTCATCAGGCACTCTGTCTATCAGATCTAGTCCCTTGACTCTGTTTCTCACTTCCACTGTATAATCATAAGGAATTTGATTTGGATCATACCTGAATGGTCTAGTGGTTTTCCCTACTTTCTTCAATTTAAGTCTGAATTTGGCAATAAGGAGTTCATGATCTGAGCCACAGTCAGCTGCTGGTCTTATTTTTGCTGACTGTATAGAGCTTCTCCATCTTTGGCTGCAAAGAATATAATCAATCTGATTTCGGTGTTGACCATCTGGTGATGTCCATGTGTAGACTCTTCTCATGTGTTGTTGGAAGAGGGTGTTTGCTATGACCAGTGCGTTCTCTTGGCAAAATTCTGTTAGCCTTTGCCCTGCTTCATTCCATATTCCAAGGCCAAATTTGACTGTTACCCCAGTTGTTTCTTGACTTCCTACTTTTGCATTGCAGTCCCCTATAATAAAAAGGACATCTTTTTTGGGTGTTAGTTCTAAAAGTTCTTGTAGGTCTTCATAGAACCGTTCAACTTCAGCTTCTTCAGCATTAACTGGTTGGGGCATAGGCTTGGATTACCGTGATATTAAATGGTTTGCCTTGGAAACAAACAGAGATCATTCTGTCGTTTTTGAGATTGCATCCAAGTACTGCATTTTGGACTCTTTTGTTGACCATAATGGCTACTCCATTTCTCCTAAGGGATTCCTGCCCACAGTAGTAGATATAATGGTTATCTGAGTTAAATTCACCCATTCCAGTCCATTTTAGTTCACTGATTCCTAGAATGTCAACATTCACTCTTGCCATCTCCTGTTTGACTACTTCTAATTTGCCTTGATTTATTCCAGGTTCCTATGCAATATTGCTCTTTACAGCATCGGACCTTGCTTCTATCACCAGTCACATCCACAACTGGGTATTGTTTTTGCTTTGGCTCCATCCCTTCATTCTATCTGGAGTTTTCTCTCCACTGATCTCCAGTAGCATATTGGGCACCTACCAACCTGCGGAGTTCCCCTTTCAGTATCCTATCATTTTGCCTGTTTATAGGCTCATAGGGTTCTCAAGGCAAGAATACTGAAGTGGTTTGCCATTCCCTTCTCCAGTGGACCACATTCTGTCAGACCTCTGCACCATGACCCGCCCATCTTGGGTGGCCACAAATGGCATGGCTTAGTTTCATTGAGTTAGACAAGGCTGTGGTCTGTGTGATCAGATTGGCTAGTTTTCTGTGATTATGGTTTCAGTGTGTCTGCCTTCTGATGCCCTCTCGCAACACCTACCATCTTACTTGGGTTTCTCTTGCCTTGGACATGGGGTATCTCTTCACGGCTGCTCCAGCAAAGTGCAGCCGCTGCTCCTTACCTTGAATGAGGGGTATCTCCTCACGGCCACCCATCCTGACCTTGAACGTGGAGTAGCTCCTCTCAGCCACTGCCCCTGACCTCAGGAGTGGTGTAGCTCCTCTCAGCCGCTGCCCCTGGCGACGGCTGAGAAGAGCACTCACCCCATACCCTTGTCCAAATGGAATTACACCTTCCTCCCACCCTTCAATTACTAGTAGGTGACTTCTGACACTGTCTCCCCAAGAAGTCACCACCCAAACACTGGCTCACAGCTCATCCTCTTGCCTTGGAGCCCCAAGTTCTAGTACCACCATGCACCACCCCAGTGGCCCCAGATGCTGTCCCCGGTCTTGACCACAAGGTCCTATCTTCAGCCAGGGTAGATAGAACCTTTAAGGCCACTCTCAATTTCTCTGCCTGCAGCCTTGAGCACTTCCTGGCCAAAATGACACATTCAAGAAGTTCTGCAACTGCCCGATCCTAGTAGAGGGCTCATCAGAAGTCACATTCCCATGGCTCCACTCTTGCATCCCAGGTCTCACCTCTGCAACCAGGCATCAGGCCACACCAAATTCCTCCATCAGGCTCCTCTCCCCACTTCCCAGGAGTTACAAGGTCCCTTGGAGAGCAGATGCCCAGCCAGTTAAGCTTTCATATCATGTGGTAGGCTGAACAATGTATGCCCAAAGATGCCCACAGCCTAATCCTGGAAACCTACATAGGTAAAGGGACTTTCATGATGTGAATAAGTTAAGGATCTTGAGATGGGGAGATTATCTTGGATTCCCTGAGTGGGCCTGACATGATCATAATAGTCCTTTTCTTGAGAGAGGCAGGAGAGCAGAGTGCTTAGTGGGAGATGTGACAAGAGAAGCAAGAAGTTGAAGAGACACAAGAGGAACCACAAGCCAAAGAATGCAAGCAGCCTCTAGATGCTGCAAAATGCAAGGAAATGAATTCTCCTCTGAAGCCTCAAAGAAGGAATGTAGCCATACCAGCACATTGATTTTAGACTTCTGAGCTCCATAACTATAAGAAAATTAACATGTGCTGTTTTTTAATATTTATGTATTTAGCCAGGTCTTAGTTGTGACATGTGAGATCTTAGCTACAGCATGTGAACTCTTAGTTGCGGCATAGGGAATCTAGTTCCCTGACCCTGGATCGAACCTGCATCCCTTGCACTGGCAACTAGAGAAAGCCGGAGTGTAGCAGTGAAGATCCAGCACAGCCAAAGAGGAAAAAAAACAAAAAAGTAACAAAGTGTGAAAATGGAGCTAACCTACAGAGTTGATGGTGTCACTGAGCCAGTGATTTAACCAGTCCTGGAGCCACCTACATCTACTCTAATTGATGAAGATAAAAATTTAAATTTAAGTCCTCCTTACCCTCCTGATTCTTTAAGCCATCATAAGCTGGTTTTTCTGTGATTTTCAGCCAAAGACATCTTTAATATATATTTACAGCTTTTTTGAAATGTAACAATTAGTTGCTCATATTTAGAGTGCAAAATCTGATCCGTTTTGACAAATGCATACACCCATGAAACCATCACTAAAATCAAGATGATAAGCATACCTATTGCCACCAAAGTTTCCTACATGCCCCTTTTTCTGTGGATACGACTTCTATTTCTCTTGAGCAAATATTGGGTTGACTAAGAAGTTTGTATTGGTTTTTCCATAACATCTTCCAGAAAAACCAGAGTGAACTTTTTGACCAACCCCATATTAAGGAGTTGAATGGCTGAGTAGTATGTAAGCTGCATGCTTAACTTTTCAGGAAATAGCCAGTTTCCCAAAGTGGTTCACTTTCCCACCAGGTATGTGAGAGTCCCAGTTGCTCCACATCTTTGCCAACTCTTGGTATGATTGACATTTTGAATTGTAACCATTGGAGGGAAGGTGTAGTGGTTATCTTATTGTAGTCTTAATTTGCATTTCCCTAGTGAATAATGATATTAAGAAATCTTTATGTGCTTATTTCCATCGAAATCTCTTCTTTAGTATATGTTCAAAACTGATTGAATTAGAAGCTTTTTTTTTAATGTATTCTAGAAACAAGAATCCACTCCTTTAAAATGTTTCAAAGCTGTTTTGACTAGTTTAGATACTTTGTATTTCCACATAAATTTTTAAATCTTTTGCCAGATATGTGTTTTGCAAATATTTTCTCCAAGTTTATAGTTTATCTCTTAATTTTTATAACAGTGATTTTTGAATAGCAAAAATTTTTTAATTTTGATAAAGTCCAATTTTAATTGATTTTTTCTTTTATAGTGCATGCTTTTTGTCTTATTTTTTTAATCTTTGCTAAACTCCATGACACTAACATTTTCTCTTGTTTTCTTATTGAAGTTTTATAATATCAACTCATATTGAGATCAATGATCCATTTTGAGTTAGTTTTGTAAAGAGAATTGTGGTTTATTGTTTTTTGCATATGGTAACCTATTATTCCAGCACTATTTTTTGAAAAATAAATTTTTTCCTCATTGAATTATCTAGATAACTTGGTCAAAGATCAGCTGGTTATAATATGTGGCTCTGTTTTGGACTCTCTGTTCTATACCATTGCTCTGTCATGTCTCTTTACATGAATGTTACCCTCAGATGGTAAAGAGTCTGCCTACAAAGCAGGAGACCTGGGTTCAATTCCGAGTTCAGGAAGATCCTCTGGAGAAGGGAATGGCAACTTGCTCCAGTATTCTTGCCTGGAGAATTCCATGGACATAGTAGCCTGGCAGGCTACAGTCCATGGGGTCACAAGAGTCAGACACGGCTAAACTACGACCACTTTCACTTTCACTAACTATCTTAATAACTATAACTTTATAACTAGTTTTCAACTCAGTGTAGATCTCTTAATTTTAACTTTTTCAAAGTTTTTTTGGCTACTCCAGCTATTATGCATTTCCATATAAATTTTAAAATCAACTTGTAAATTTCTATCCAGAAAACTACTAAAATTTTTATTTATATTACATTGAATCTGTCGATCATTTGGGGAATAATTATCATCTTAACAATATTTTTATGGGTTACAACATTTACTGCTGAATTGTTATTATATGCCTTATTTATTCAGTATCTTTTCTATTTATTTTTTTTACGTTTATTTTTAATTGGAGGATAATTGCTTTACAATGCTGTGTTGGTTTCTGCCACACAACAATGTGAATCAGTCGTAAGTTTACATATACACTTTCCTCTTGAGCTTCCCTCCCACCTCACCCCTATCTTCACAGTACTGAGTGTTCCAATCCATGATATAGTTCTCCATTTTTTAAGATCTTCTTTAATTTCTCTAAGCAATGTTTTGCACTTTTAAATGTATAGATCTTGCACATATTTTACCAATTTTATACCTAAACAAATCATACTTTATGGAATTATTTTTTAACTTTCTACTTTACTTTGGAGTATAACCCACTAACAATGTTGTGATAGTTTCAGATCGATAGGAAAAGGACTCAGGCATACGAGTACATGTATCCATTCTTCCCCAAACTCCCCTCCCATTCAGGCTGTCACATTACACTGAGCACAGTTCCCTGTTGCAATTATTAATGATATTTCATTTCAACTGCAATTGTCTGTTGCCATTATACAGAATTATTACACTGCTTATAACCTTCAGTACAATGTTGAATAAAAGTGGTGAGAGTAAATATTCTTGCTTCCTTCCTAAACTTAGGAAGAAAGCATTTAGTCTTTCACAATTAAATTTGATTGTTGGCTACAGTTTTCCCATAGCTGTCCTTCATCAATTTGAAGAAATTCCCTTTTGTTCCAGGTTTGCTGAGAAGTTGTATTAATGTCATGGATGTTGTTGTGTCAAAAGACCTTTCCGTGTCTATTGAGATGATCATATATTTTTTCTTTTTTTAGTCTACTAATATGATGAATTATATTAATTGAGTTTTTTAATGTTAAATCAGTTTTGCATTCTTGGGATAAGAGATACTTTGTCAAGATACATTATCCTGTTTATATATTGCTGACTTAAATTTGATAAAAACTATGGTAAGAATTTTGCATTTATCATAAGGGATATCAGTCTCTAGTTTTCTTTTTTTGTTATTTTATTCATTTTATTTTTTTGGTTGTGCTAGGTCTTCATTGCTGCATGTGGGCTTTCTCTAGTTGCAGCCCGTGGGGGCTGCTCTTCGTTGTGGTACATAGGCTTCTCATTGCAGTGGCTTCTCTTGTTGCAGAGCACAGGCTCTAAGGCTCAGTGGTTGTGGCGTAAGGGCACAATTGCTCCGAGGCACATAGAATCATCCTGGACCACGGACCAAACCTTTGTCCCCTGAATTGGCAGGCAGACTGCCACCCACTGTACCACCAGGGAAGTCCCCAGTTGTTGGGGGCCAGAGTGAGGTACTCCGCCCATGGCAAAGGTCATGAGGAAGGAGGCTCGACATACGCAAAGGCGGGATCGAGCCTCAGGAGTCCCCCTGGAAATCCTCGAGCATCTACCCCCATAACCAGAGCCTGCCTACTTTACTACTTTGTGCTCTTACCTACACCTCTGACTTTACGGGGGGCTGTCCCCCACCACCTCTTTTGGAGAAGGAGTTAACCTAGAGCTCCAGTCAATAAAAACTCTTGGGTGTGACAAGAGTGTTTTAACCTACAAACTCCTCTGAAGGTTCTCTAGCCTGCCTGACAGGCTCGTCCAGCCACATGTGATTGCTCACAGCCTCCCAACCGTGAGAGGCACAAGATGCTTTAAACCTTCTAAAAACAGGTTCCTTAGAAAAGTTAGAAAACTATTAGTATAAGTATAATGGGCTAATTAGAAATTGTGTTGGTGAAGGGTTTTTCATTTGTTGAGCCAATGTTTGTTGCTAAGTCTCCACATCCCCTGCCCTTACACACATTAATGAATATATAGAAGGAATAAGTATTAACCTTTGATATTAATCACGTTAGACCTTAGGCTAAGTAAATTCTTTCCCT